>NW_027433416.1:0-6228 GCF_044706935.1 Curcuma longa
GGTGGTGCACAGAGCTGGTGCTCCCGCAACATCTTCTCCCTGCTGACCGTGATCCTGACAGCGCGAGCTCGGCACCGCAAGCTCGACGCTATGTGCCCACGCAAAGACCGTTGCTGTCGCTTGTGATCTTGTCTCCGTCCGGCCTTAGCCTTTGTTCCGGCCGGTCCTGAGCAAGGCAACTCCCTTCCTGCTCGCTCGGTCGTCATCTTTCACAGTGTGTTCCCCTCTGGCATCTGAGCTCTCTTCTCTCTTCATGGCTATCTCTAGGACTCCGAAGTTGGATATCTTAATTTTTACCAACCACATCACTGCACCGCTCTCTTTCGAGCTGTTGGATGGTAAGAACTATTCCTCTTGGAACTCTCACATTGAGCTTTGGCTTGTTGGACAAGCATCTCACCCAAACTGAGGAGGATATTCAAGTCACCGATCGTCCTATGTGGAAAAAGGTTGACGCTCAGTTGTGTTGTATTATCCGAGCCACCATCCATCCATCTATTAGGGATGTCTTCCGCACTCACAAGACCTGCAAAACTGTTTGGACACAGGCTCAACAACTCTTTACAAACATCTCTCGACGACTCTATCAAGTTTGTGAAGATCTCATGACCATCCTCAGTGTCCATCAGATTAAGGATTCTATGTCAACTTATCTGGGTTTGGTCTCTAGCCTTCTTTGTGACTTCAATGAACTGCTTCCACCTGCGGTCACTCTTGTTGTAGAGCTTGAAAATCGGAAGAAGTTTTTTGTCTCTGGTTTTATATGGTTTGCCCACAGATTATTCTCATGTTCGTGATCAGATCCTGGGTAGCCTCACATAAGTTACTAGGATAGTACCCAGGCGACTCTCCTTTGTGTCCCTATCAAAGTCATGACGTTGCCTCCTTCCATTCATATTAACTCATCAACTTTGGTCTCTCGAAACAACAACAGACCTCCACCTCGTAAGGATGGCAAAGGACGCTCTTAGTGTGATCATTACCATTGACCAAGACACACGATTGATAAATGTTAGAGTCTATATGGTTGACCTCCCCGTGCTGCTCAGATCGTCTAGAGTTTTGTTGCTCCTTCAGCTTCCACTTCATAATTTCCACCAGATCTGACCCACCCGTCTTCCTATGATGACTTTCTGAAATGGTATGAGGATTGATAGGCTTCTGATTCCCCTGTTGTCGTTGCACTCGTTGGTAATTCCTTTGTTGGCATATCTCACTCTTCGAGTCCTTGGGTTCTTGATTCCGGGGCCACCGATCATATCACTGATAATAGATCTCTTTTTTTTCTCTCTCTACTTTTGATTATTTACCCTTTATCATCATGTCAAATGGTTCTCAAACTCAGTTCCAGAGTGTTGGTATTGTTCATCCTTCTCCGTCTTTTTCTATTCATAATGTTCTTTATGTTCCCGATGCTCCCTTTAATTTATTATCAATTAGTTAGCTTATTCGGTTTCTTGATTGTGTCATCTCGTTTACTAAATCTTCTGTTTCCTTACAGGACCGGAGTACGGGAAAGATGATTAGCTTTGGATGTGAGTCTCATGGCCTATATCGACTTCACCAGTCCTCTCTTATTGGTTCAGCGACGACATCTCCACTTCTTATTTATGCTCAGTTGGGACATCCTAGTCTTGATAAGTTGAAACAATTATATCTTAGTTTTTCTCACTTAAAGTCTTTGTCTTGTGAGTCATGTCAATTAGGAAAGCATGTTCGCAGTTCTTTTTCTCCTCGCACTCAAGTCGGGCTACGCCTCCCTTTGCTTTGGTTCATTACAATGTTTGGGGTTCGAGTTGTGTTTCTTCTACATTGGCGTCATGATATTTTATTACCTTTATAGATGATTTTTTCTATTGTACTTGGTTATATCTGATAAAGGATCGTTCGGAGTTGTTTTCTTTTTTTTTTCAATCTTTTTTCCATGAAATTAAAACTCAATTTGTTATTTCTCTTCAAACCTTGCAGAGTGATAATGCACGTGAGTATCTATCTACTCTGTTTCAGATTTTCTTGGCATCTCATGGTGTGTTGCATCGGACGTGTTGTCTTCATAACCCCCAACAGAATGGAGTTGCTGAACGCAAAAATCACCATCTTCTTGAAACCACCCGGACTCTTTTTCTCATAACCCCCAACAGAATGGAGTTGTCCTCGTAATCCTAATAATATTTTTTATACATTAGGAATAATATTATATTATATTTATTGAAGAGCAAAATATATTATCTATTTAAGATTTATAATTTTAGTTAAAATTTCAATTTTTTCATTTTTTATAAAATATTTTAATATTTTTTATAATTAAAATGTATTAATACATTAAAAAAATACTACTAGTTAACTATCAAAATTTGACTCTTAAAGGCCCAACGCGGACATGAGTGTCTTTGCACAGACACGAGCAGTGTTGCGACCGTTGTGACTTTATTCGTAATCATGAGTTTTTCTCTTTTTTTTTCCTTCCTTTTTTAAAAGATTTTTTTCTCTTTCTTTTTCAATAATTTTTTTTCACCTTTGATTCCTTCCTCAATCCATATTTGGGTAGGTTTTCAAGCCCAATTTGGGTGGAAATTCAACTCAGCTAACATGTTCAAGGATATGCACTCCAACCTCAAATGTTGTGGGTCAAGCACAATGAAATTTTAGGAATGTCAACAGTGGAAGATGTGTGGTTTATAAGTTACAAAGTATGATGCACTCGGTAAATCCCAAACTTCACAAGCATTTGATGTATTTCATCTTCTTATTTCCTGTACATTTTCTTATTTTATTTTTTCATTTTGCTTTGTAGAGTTCAAGTCAGCTAGGCATAAGCAACATTTGTTCAAATTGAAGACAGAATAGACTTGGCCTCATCCAGATTGTTTTTTGGGTTTCTTGTCATATTTTCTTTGATTTCTCAAGGGCAGCAACTAGATTCCAGAAAATAATATGAATAATTCCTTGAAAAAATAGACTTGAATCACTTCAACTTGACTAAGGGATTATTATTTATTAAAAATGTCACAGACAGCACAATTGCATAGAACAGTGAGACAGGCACAGCAAAATTCTGGAATTTGAACTCATCAAACTGCAAAAATATCTAGACAAAAAGAATTCCAATTTAAACCGCGCAGTCAAGAAAATATCAGAAATAGTAGAATCAAATGTATAACTGAATTACCATTTATATTGGTTTGCATACCACCACAATCGCATAATCAGCCAACATATACCAAAAGGCAAAAACAGATGATAGGCCAATATTCTTCTCATGGAAATTTTAAGAAATCTGAATCAAATTGCATCCTTCCTAGGCGTACTTGCGAACCAGTGCATTACACAAACAGGAAACTGCAACAACAATAACAATGCACGTTGATATACTAGGATCATGTTCTACCCAACCATGGTAAAAAAAAGTGCTTGAATTTGCAAAAACAATATACATAGAAGCTGGGAAGAAACCAGGGAATTTCTAAAACAACTCAATGAACATAGTAACAATGTTACGTACCTCCAAAGTTGTGATCTTAGACAAATATATAGGTCGTACAGTTGTGTAAGATAAAGCAAACAGCAAAAGGCACAAAATTCTGGCCATGAAAATAATTAATTAGCATACTCATCTACAAAACAATGTTCTTGTACACAATGCATTTTGTAATATTACAGTCAATTTTCTAACTGGACTCAATTTATATGGTTTAAATACAACGACCATGTAGCACAACAAACCAATATACCGAAAAGCAAAAAGTAAAGGTTATAGGTAATATTCAGTTAGAGCCATTGACAAAGAACATAAACCATGTTTGAATCAATAAAAGCAACCTGCATTTAGTAAAAAATGAAACCTCAGGAGGAACATCCACCTGAAATCTACTACTGATAATAGAATGGTGGTTTCCCAACTTTCCTTTACTAAACAGAATTTACAAGTCTTTTCCATCTCTATGTAAAGGGAAAAATAAACAAACCCTTGCTTCATAAGATTCCTCCAAGTCTAAAACCACCATCTCCACAGTCTGTGCTAGGATCCAAGCCACCTGGTGAGTCATACCACTTGGTGCTGTCGGCATAGAAACCATCCGCTTGCATCCCTGCGAGACTGGGATCAGTCAAGGTTTTTAACTTGGACTCCTCATCTACACCACAATGGAGAATACTTTTCTCATCAAAGTCACTGCAATCTTCCTTTAACATCCACTTAACAGGCTTCATGTTCTGCCTAATAAGCAACTTCCTATCTTGGCAATCTGCTGTCATTCTATTCCATGGCACAATAGTTCCTAGATCTGAACCAAATTCTGTATCCTCTTCCTCAATCATCTCGGCTTCCTTGCTAAATATACCATCATGCCTGTTATGATGGTGGCTGCTCTTCTTTCTCCACTTTGCAACTTCATCATCATCTACCACCAATGATCCCTCAGATTGGTGCATCCCTCCACCCAGCGTCTTCAACCTAAGCAGGATATCAGATAGCTCCTGTTTCAATGAGCCCAACGAATCTGAACTTGTTGAAGCAATTCGTTCTTCGAGCAAACCAACTTCCACCTTGACATCCTGAACCTGCTGCATAACTGAATGATAAGGATCCCCTCTATCATCCTTGCCTATAATGCTAGTTAACCAGTAGGGGTCTGTGTCCTCCCTAATACCATAAACATCTGAATCAAATTCATAAGAACCCTTGTTCCCAACTACTCGATGAATGATCCGAGCATTTCCATCAAGTGGACCAGGTTCATGTCCGGTATGAATTGCAAATAGCTTGAATATAGCAGTGCCTTCCTCCTGGTACACAAAAGTCTTGTCTTTATCATTATAGTTCATGATTGGAACAATAGCCCTTATCCGGAATCCACAGCCACATCGCTTTGACTGGTATGGTTCCTTTTTCAAAACCCTAGCTTTCTTAGCTGAAGCAGTCGCTGATGATGGTTCCCCTGCTCGGTGGCAGGCATAGTCCTTCACCTCAGCCGTGAATGGCTTGTACCTTATATACTTCTGGCGGATGCAAAGAACTACCTTGTACTTAGCTGCAAGCTTCTGCAAACAGCACTGTACATCCTTTGCAGGCACTTCAAAGGATTCAGTGTATTCAAAACGTCGCCTTTTGGACCGTGGCAAACTGCTGCCTCCAGGAGATGTCAGTGAGGATGAGGAAGATGAAGAGGAACACACCAGACAGGAGGATACACAAACTCGGATGAATGACTCCGGGATTCCATAGAACCTAGCACCAACAGTCCAAGACTGTTTTATCTTCTCTACAGTCTCCTTCAGACCTAGGTGCCGCAATAGGTCAGGGTCGGCATGTGCAGCAGTGACAATCTCCTGCCACTGGTCCACATGTGATACCCAATGCTCTGGATTGTTTTTGAAGAAGAGCGCGGGCAGGACGCCGTCCATGTGCGCACGAAGCTTATCCTGTATGCGCTTCCATGCGGTGAGGTATGCTGTGTCCTCGTTTCGGTCCTTCCACACCGATCGCCACGACTTGAGCACGGAAATGGAAGTGGCAGCACGGATCTCGTCCGTAGTGGCAAGCCGGCCTTCTAGAATACAGCGTACCATCAGGGCGTGGGATTCCCGGTTAAATGTGTAAAACTGCGAAGAAACATGGGGCGCCGGATCGACGCAGGGCGAGACGACGGGGACTGCGGCTTCGTCGATAGAAGACCCAGGCTGCTGATTGTAGTCGGACAAAGTGGGTTTCTGATCTTCGATCAGCGTTTCGTTTGCGTCTATCTCCTCTTCGTCAGGGTCTTCCTCCTCTTCGTCATCATCACGGAGGAGGGAGGAGAAGGGATTAAGGTCGTCGTCCTCCTCGTCGATGAGGACTAATCCATGGTTTTGATGGCGGCGAAAGGAGGAGCCGAGGAGGTCGATCTCGTCGTCGACGTCGGGCAAAGGCGGCGTCGGCAGGAGTGGCAGAGAGTAGGGGGTTAGGGTTTGATGGGGAAAGGATGGGAGGAGTTGGGGCTTGAGGGAGGAGTTCATGGGTATGATGGTCGGAACGGCCGACGAAGAAGTCTTCGGCATCGAACCCTCTCCGTCTCTCACCGTGTCGTCATCGTCTTTTGTTTCCGGGGAAAATTTTGAGGTTTCCCATCGCTCTCGAACGGAGTTGAGTCCAGCAAGAAGAGTAGGTTTAATCTGGAAAACTCAGCTACTGTTTTTTAAGTTAGGCAATATGATTTATTTTTTGGATATCTAAAGGTAAGTATGATATAT
>NW_027433417.1:0-2882 GCF_044706935.1 Curcuma longa
TGCTTGGTAGGCACGACCGTGCTTGGTAGGCATGACCAGAGCCTATTGAGCTGCTGAAATTCTGGCACGCCCGTGCCTTGGAGGCATGGCCAGAAATAGTTGCTCCTCTGGATGAAGACACGACCATGCTTGGTGGGCACGGCCAGGCCTTGGCTCCAATCTGTAAAATGGAAACATGACCGTGCCTGTTGGGCACGGCCATGGGCAGTTGGCTTGCTAGATGGAGGCACGGTCGTGCCTGGTGGGCATGGCCAGGGACAGGTGCTTCTCTGGTGGTGAGGCACAGTCATGCCTTGGAGGGCATGGCCCCTTGGAGTTTGAGATATGGTCGTGCCTTGTGTAGGATCGTGTACGCGCTAGAGGGGGGGGGGGGGTGAATAGCGCGTAGTCGCTTTTTCACTTTCGTTACTATCAAAGGAAACTCGCAGCGGAAATATTAGAAAACATACACATGGACACACGGATTTACTTGGTTCCTAACCCCCCAAGGTTAGTACGTCTGTTGGATCTCTTGGACACCGGCTAGAGAGGGGGGGTGTGAAAAGCCGTCCACACTTTTTTTTTTCTTGCTTCGTCTTCGTTAGCGCAGCGGAAATAATAACTTGATCAGAGGAAGACGAAGATCAACACACTTGACACAAGTATTTACGAGGTTCGGAGATGATGCTCCTACTCCTCGGCGTGTCCGTAAGGTGGACGATCCCTCGATCTTTTGGCAGATCAGACCCCGATAAATACCGGCTATAATCTTCTCCTTCTCGGTGGAGGAACCTCTCCACAGAATGTCTCAAAGATACAAAGATAAGCACAAGACAAGGAGAATACAATGAATCAAAGATCGGACAACAGAGACAACAAGAACCGCTTGCTGCTCAGCCTGTTCCTCCAAACACAGGACGTTGCTCTAGACAGAGCCAACAAGAACAGCTAGCAGCACAAGCCTGTTCCTCCAAACACAGGACGTTGCTCTTGTTTCCTCTTCTTTGATTCACGATCAGGCTCTCGTAAGATTGGCAATGGCGCTTCTGAGCTCTCAAGGATGATCAATAGAAAGTCGTAAAAGCTTCCTTCCTCAGCGCTGCTTCTCGCTTCTCTTATAGCCTCTGCTTGGTTCTTGTGGCCAACGGATCCCTGCACTGTTCTGACACCAGCTGCCGTCCATTGTCACAGAACTCTCCCTGCAGAAGAGACAGCTCAAAAGCCCGCCTTGGAACTCTCACCATACATTTGAATTTTCCTCCATAACCTGTCCTGTATATCTGCACACTCAAAAGCAGCATTAAAAACATTCCAGCACAAGGACATGGTATAAGGATGGATAAAACATTAAAGTCCAGGTCACGAGCAAAGCTACCAAAGCTTTCTCGGACCAAACAGGAGACCGGGCCACCAAGGCCCTCCTCCTAAGGAATCAAGAGACCGAGCCACCAAGGCCCTCCTCTGAGGAATCAAGAGACCGAGCCACCAAGGCCCTCCTCCTGAGATCGAGCTACCAAAGCTCACGGTCCCGAGCCGAGCTACCAAAGCTCTCCCGGACCATCCGGCCATTCGCACCAAGCTCCCGGCCACTCAAGGCTCCCTGAAATCGAGCTACCAAGGCTCCTCTCCCGGACCATCCTAACCATTCGCACCAAGCTCCCGGCCACTCAGCTACCAAAGCTCATCGAGCTACCAAAGCTCATGGTTTCGAGCCGAGCTACCAAAGCTCTCCCGGACCTGTCCCGGCCATCAGCACCAAGCTCCCGGCCAATCCGGTCCTGAGCCACCAAGGCTCCTCCTGGACCATCTCGGAGACCAGCTACAAAAGCTCTCTCCATTCGCCCACGAACACCAAGTTCTCGGCTACTTCGGTCCTAAGCCACAAAGGCTCCTTCTGGACCAATCCGGAGACGAGCTACCAAAGCTCTCTCCATTCGCCCACGAGCACCAAGCTCTCGGCAATCATAGTTCTGAGCCACAAAGGCTTCTTGTCTCTCGGCCAAGGGCAATACCTTCCCGGCTTCACCTCTCCCGATTAGATAATCACTTTCCCGGACAAGATCTTACATTTCCCGGATAAGATCTCACTTCTCCGGTTAAGGCACTTTCCTCCGGACAGAAGTCAGGCTATCCAAGTATTCTCCCGGATAATCTTCTCTCGATTTTGTTTCACCCGGCCAAACATCTCTTCTCCCGGCCAAACGTCACTCAACGAAGTTAATCTCCTTGCCGGGCAAGATCTTACTTCTTCCGGGTAAAATATTGACCGAAGTCATCATTGTCGGCTAAACTGGTCTAGGCACTCTCCCGGGCAAGTTCCCGGGTACGACTAAGATAAACTTCTTCCCAGGCAAGAAATATTTCTCCAGACAACACAAAGTTTTCCCGGGCAAGATCTCCTCGGCTTGCTTCGGCCAAGCCTGGCCAACACCTAGTAAGTACCTGATCGGCCATGATCGACCAAAGCATCTCCTTCCCTGATCGACCAGAGCAATTTTCCCGGGTAAGATCGTGCAAGCTAGTCATTTTTCGGGCAAGATCTGGTCGACCACGTGGTCCCGACCAAGAGCAGAATTTTCCCGACTGGCACGGATATGATCGGGCCTGATCGACCACTCTGGAAGTTCACGGCATATTAATCGAAGTTTTAGCATGCAACGTTTCCTATAAGGCATGCATTAACTCATGCATACATGCACCAATTAATCAACTTCACCATGCATGATTAATATGCATGGTATCAAGACTATTAATTAAATCACTTTATTAATCAAGGTTTTTCGACTATTCCGGATAAACTTTCACTCATCTAGCCCAACTAGTCCGAGTAAGATTAAACTTAAATCTTTTGTATTTAATCCGACTTAATTAGTTGTCAAACAACAAAACAGACTCAAGTCTGA
>NW_027433418.1:0-7160 GCF_044706935.1 Curcuma longa
GCTGGTCTGTGGCTTCCTTCTTCTCCGGCGAGGAACAGCGGTGGCAGTGGCGTCGGGCGTCTCCTCACGCGGCGGCGGCGAAAGGCGGAGCAGAGGAGTAGGCGGAGGCGGCGGCGGAGAGGAGAAGAGTAGGGTTTTCCCTGCCTCCGATACTTCCCTCCTTCTTATAGCTGCGGCCGCGGAACCTTTCTTTGCTGTCGGACGGGGTCGGTTGCGAGGAAACCGGAGCGCGCGGCGCGGCGCACGCGGCGAACAGGGAAACAGTCGGGATTATTAACCGATGAATAGGGTTTGATTAAACCGGTTCAGAAATCCAATCTGTGAACCGGTTACTGTAGCGAACCAGATTCACTTTTGGTTCACTTGGTTCGGCCATCAAACGACCTCCGATTTGGTCAAACTTGGTCTCGTTGGATTCGTCTTTGCGAGACGAATCTTTTCTTTCTATTGTATTTGATCAACCTCCCTTCTATCATTTAACTAAAGGGTCTTTATTATAATGATCTAATCCTTTGATTAATTATCCATTAATTATTTAAATCCCAATACTTATAATTAATTTCTAACTTAACCCTTAAATATATACTTGTTATTAAACTAATTAAGATGTAATTAAACTGATTAATAGTCTAACTAAACTAGATTAACTATCAATTATCTAACTAACTACTTAACTAATTAACTATTTATTAATCTAATTACTAATTACTTAATTGAACTATCAGGTTAATTAATTAATCCATCAATTAACTGATTAACAACTATTAATTAATTAATTAATTAATTAATTAAACTTATTAACAATTCACTAATTAACTACTTAATTAACTAATTACCATCTTAATTACTAATTAGTATTAGTACTTAGTTAAACTAGATTAATCAAGCTTTAAATTAATTAAATCTTACATTAATTAACTAATCTAATCAATTAATTCCTCCAACCTCTTTGGCTCGCCTTCTCCACTCGTACATGGCAGAACCGAGGCGGCATCGCAGGCGTTGCAGGCGGCGATGTCGGCGAAGGAGGATTGCGGAACGGGGAGGAGAGGCTTGGCTAGGGTTTCTGCTCTCATCCTCCTCTTCACCACGGTCGCCGCTCGACTAGGGCAGAGGCGGCGGTGGAACGCAAACAGGGAAAGGAGAGGAGGGCGTCTCAGCTGGGGTGCGGGTCGCGTGGCATTCGCAGCAGGGAAGGAGCTCGGCGGCGTTCTTCGGTGTGCTTCCGGCAGAGGGCGGCTGGCCGGGCGGCGTCTCCCTGCAGAGGCGGCGCCGTCGGGCTGAAGAAGGCAACGGCAGAGGAGGTGTGGCGGCTGCTGCTTCTCCACGCGGCGGGCGGCGGGCGGCGGGCGGCGAAGCGCGCGGCGGGCGGCGGGCGGCGAAGCGCGCGGCGGAGGCTTCGCTAGGTTTAGGGATCTCGGCCTCCTCTTATAGCTCTCTCTCCGTTCCGATTTTTCCGCCGGCGGCGGGCTGGCGCGGTTGCGCGGACGGGGTCTCGCGGCGCAGGAGGAAACGAGCGGCGGGCGGCGTTTTAATAGAGAATGCACAGTAATAAATCTAAACCACCGCCCTTTTTACCGATTAAACCCAATTAAAACCTAATCTATTACTGTAGCGAACCGAATTAAATTTTGGTTTGCCTGGTTCACTAACCAAACGACTTCGGATTTGACCCAAACTAATTTTGTTGGATTCATCTTTGCAAGACGAATCTTTTCACCTATTTTATTTTATCAAAACTTCTTTCGGTATGAACCAAACCAACTTGGTTCAGTTTGGTTCAATCTGGGTTTATTTGATTCACTAACCAAACGGTCTCTGATTTGGTCAAAACTGGTCTTGTTGGATTCGTCTTCGCGAGATGAATTTTTCTTTCTATGTTATTTGATCAAACTCCCTTCTATCCTTTAACTAAAGTACTTTTATTAGAATTTTAAATCTAATTAAAATCCCTAAAAATAGGGAGAAATAATCGGGGTGTTACAATCTCCCATCCTTA
The DNA here is from genome assembly GCF_044706935.1 of Curcuma longa. Taxonomy (NCBI): domain Eukaryota; kingdom Viridiplantae; phylum Streptophyta; class Magnoliopsida; order Zingiberales; family Zingiberaceae; genus Curcuma; species Curcuma longa. The sequence continues at coordinate 2,000 of NW_027433418.1, forward strand.
TAATTTTTTGTTGCTGGAACCATATCTAATATATAAAGTATCTTACATGGGGAAATAGTCGTATCCCAAATATATTTAATACTTTATGTAAAAGAAATATCTTCAAGTCATATTAGTCCCAACTATTTAGAGTGGAATCTTATCCCTCCATTAACTCAATACAATACTATATTACTAGTAATATTCCAACTTCTATCCATCACACCCTCAACCCTAATCTTTCAACTTGCCTACCAATAAGATATATTGATGATAATTGATACACTATGCCACTTGTCTTCTTCTCTTTGACAGGAATTTATACATCGTACTTCCCTAAACCTTTAAATAGTATTCATCGTCTTCTCGTCATTTTCTTGATTAGTCATACATGACAAGAAATGGCAAGGTAAACTTTCTATTCCAAAAATACTTCATTATCTTATTACCCTATCTAAATGTATGAACATGTTTATTAGTCAAGAATTCTTCTTTTGCTATGCATAAGGGACAGATAAGGCCAATGGTAAAGTTAATATTCTATCAAAACCTTGTATCTATTTAACATGTATAACTTAATAGTCATTCTTTAGGCTAATGATAAACATGTCAACTTAAAATCATTCTCTAGGCTAATTATAATAACTAGATTTAACTTAGCATCATTCTTGAGGCTAATAATCATAAGCATGTCTAACCTAAAATCATACTAATCATATGTAACGACCCTCCTCCTTTCTAATAGGGGGATGTTACGTATATCTTATCATTATTAAATTATTGGTAGAAAATCCAATAGATAAATTCTATCAAAAGGAATATTCTTATAACGGAATAAAACAACTGTTCAATTTACGATGCATGCGGAAGCCATTGATATAAAATACATAATTGATATAAGGTGTTTATTCATTTATTTATTCTAATCCGCGGTTCCGCCGCCACACACATCGAACACTGCTCCTGCTGCCTCCCGTTGCTTAACACTTTTCTTTACCTCTATCTGCAGTATAAGGAATGCAACTATAAGCAAAGCTTAGTAAGTACATACCTAATCTCACAAAACAACGGAAATCATTGCATGCTTTCTTAGTAATTAAACAGGAAATAACTTGTAGTTATGAAGTCATGTACTTAAGCAGAAACTACCTGAACATGGAAATATTTGTATTGCATAGAAAATTTCTTAGCTTCTTTATAATTGAAAGTCATACGTTTGAATTGTAACGACCCGGCCCAGCCCATTTGGCGGTCCATTCGGCGGCCCATTTGGCGACCCTTGTGGTCGTCGACCGTCGACCGTCGGCTCGTCGACCGTGTCGTTACTCATCCGGCCCAGCCCATTTGGCGGTCCATTCGGCGGCCCATTTGGCGACCCTTGTGGTCGTCGACCGTCGACCGTCGGCTCGTCGACCGTGTCGTTACTCATCTGGACTTTCCACCCCTGGAAGTAGATTTTTGCCTTCCCCAGGATTCGAACTCTAGACCTCCAGGCTAAGTACTAAAGTTTATGAATCCTGGTACCAAGTGTTCTCGATGGGCGAACCTTTGGCCCGATACCCGCCTCTTAAAAGTAAAATACATTTCTTATACTTCTTATATCATGCAATTTGGAAGAAACAATTTACACTTGCTTTAACTTAAAATGATGTCATGGAAAGAATACTTTATGCATGCTCTATCAAATCATATTGTGGAAACAATAAAGAAAGTAACGGAACAACTCATACTGCAGGTGAGAAATGTACTTACCTTATTGATGAATAGTCACACTACGAGCCTCGAAATACTACTAGATCCACGAGTCAAATTCCTGTAACAAAACATCCTCTAAATAACATATTCTAGAATAACCCCAAATGATTCTTATATCTTATCTGAATTTAACCTAATCATAACCTAATCAATTAATTAGTTAAACCCCATCAACTATTTTCCAATTGGATTAATCAAACATATACATCTTTGATTAATCAAATACTAACTATTAAACTAATTAATTGATTTACTAATTAACTACTTAATTAACTGATTAAACAATTAACTAATTAACTAATTAATTATTAACTTACTATTAATTAACAAATTAATGGATTAGTATCAGATTAATAATCTAACTAACCTAGATTAATTAACAAACTTTAATTAATCAACTACTTTAATTAATTAACTTACCTTAATTAATTAAACTAATTAATTAGAAGTATGTCTTCTTCTTCGTGCAGGAACAGGGCAGAGGCCGGCGGCGTTCGGCGTCTTCACGGTGGCGTCAGCTGAGGCAAGGCAACCGGCGGCGACAGAGGCGGCGTTGGCGGTCGTGCTTCTCCGGCGGACAGCGCAAGGGAGGCGGGAGGCGGCGGCGGCTCTGCGTCGTCTTCTCCTTGCGCGGACAGGGCAGGCCACAGGCGGGGCGCGGCTGGGCTTGGCGCTCGGCTTCTCCGGTGAACAGCGCAAGGGAGAAAGGGAGGCGGGAGCTTGGCGCGCGCGTTGGCTGGGCGGCGGCGGGCAGGGCAGAGGCGTCGCGGTGCTGCAGGTGGCGGCTTGGGCGGCGCGAGGAGAGGGAAAGAGGAGTGTTGGTTTAGCCTTGGGTCCCTCCCTTGCTTATAGCCTTTTAAAGGCCGTTCCGACGTTTTCGCCGGCGGAATCGGGCTGCGGGGCGTGGTCGCGCGGACGCAGCCCGCGCGGGCGGTCGGGCGCGGTCGCGGGAGAGAGACGAGAGCGAGGCGTTTTAATATTTTTGAGGAGTGCACAGTAACTTTACCCAATTAATTCTAAACTACCGGCTAAATCCCATTATAACGATTGAACCGAACCGGGTTAAATTTTGGTTCACTTGGTTTACTAACCAAACGACCTCCGATTTGATCCAAACAAGTTTTGTTGGATTCGTCTTTGCGAGACGAATCTTTTCACCTATTTTATTTCATCAAACTCCCCTTCTATCATTTAACTAAAGAATCTTTTATTATAATTTTAAATCTATTTAATATTCCTAAAATAGGGAGAAATAATCGGGGTGTTACAATCTCCCATCCTTATAAAAGTTTCGTCCTCGAAACTTAGAATAACTTGGGATACTTTTATCTCATATCTTCTTTAACCTTTGGTTTTGCCAATAGCTATCTTAATTGATTCATCAACTGAGATAACTGAACACATTCTATTGGTTGGTAATTCCTCCTGAGTTAACTAACTAATCAGTCAACCACCTGTTTTTCTCAGTGCTATTACAACATCTCCCAAAAAGGTTATAGAACAACAGTGATGATATTCCCATCTCTCTTAAATTATGGTACGAACTTCCTGTTCATATCTCCTCCCTCTTTGGACAATCAACTCTAATAGGGCTCGTCATTTGGCTCGGTATTAGCTCGTCTTCTAGCCATGTTCTTTTTATTCATAAATAACAAGGTCGAATATAAACTTACTATTCTAATACAACACTACACATATATACTAGCATGTCTAATTCATTAATCATTCTTTATACTAATCATAGAAAGAGATCGTATGGTAGCTTTTTAGAAAATTCCTTTTTAGCCTAAGAGGAGTACTTGATAAGGTTCTCTTTATTTCGACCACTCATTCTATCTTATTATAATATTCACATCAATATTCCCTTCTTATTAAATAATACATTTAAGATATATACCCAATACTTCTTAAATAAGGATCCCATGCCCATCTATCTTAACTATTCCATTATTTGTTTCTTCTACTGAAATTACCTCCATATAATCAATAATATTTACATCCTAAATAATAAATAATGATATGGTCTAATCTAATTTTTCTTTACATACACATGAGAAACATAATCATCATCTTCAAGTTGTATTAATCTTAACTGTATGAGGGAGATACATGGAGCCTTACTGATTTCATATATATCCATCTTAACTAAACCATATCTAATATATAAAGTATTTTACATGGAAAATAGTTGTATCCCAAATATATTTAATACTTCATGTAGAAGAAATATCTTCAAGTCGTATTAGTCCCAACTAATTAGAGTGGAGTACATGAATCTTATCCTTCCATTAACTCAATACAATACTATATTACTAGTAATATTTCAACTTGCATCCTTATCCCAAAGGTAAGGTTAATATTCTATCAAAATCTTGCATCTATTTAACATGTATAACTTACTAATCATTCTTTATGCCAAAGTTAACCATGCCTACTGAAAATCATTCTCTAGGCTAATCATAATAGCTAGGTGACTTAAGCATCATTCTTGAGGCTAATAATCAGAAGCATGTCTAACATAAAATCATACTAATCATAAAAGAAAATAAAGCCTAAGTATACTTCTTACTTGGAAAGCGGCAGGATTGATGCTTGATGTGCGTGTGACGGAAGGGCGGAGCCTGCTCTGATACCATTTGTAACGACCCTCCTCCTTTCTAATAGGGGGATGTTACGTATATCTTATCATTATTAAATTATTGGTAGAAAATCCAATAGATAAATTCTATCAAAAGGAATATTCTTATAACGGAATAAAACAACTGTTCAATTTACGATGCATGCGGAAGCCATTGATATAAAATACATAATTGATATAAGGTGTTTATTCATTTATTTATTCTAATCCGCGGTTCCGCCGCCACACACATCGAACACTGCTCCTGCTGCCTCCCGTTGCTTAACACTTTTCTTTACCTCTATCTGCAGTATAAGGAATGCAACTATAAGCAAAGCTTAGTAAGTACATACCTAATCTCACAAAACTTCTTAGCTTCTTTATAATTGAAAGTCATACGTTTGAATTGTAACGACCCGGCCCAGCCCATTTGGCGGTCCATTCGGCGGCCCATTTGGCGAGCCTTGTGGTCGTCGACCGTCGACCGTCGGCTCGTCGACCGTGTCGTTACTCACCCGGCCTAGCCCATTTGGCGGTCCATTCGGCGGCCCATTTGGCGACCCTTGTGGTCGTCGACCGTCGACCGTCGGCTCGTCGACCGTGTCGTTACTCATCTGGACTTTCCACCCCTGGAAGTAGATTTTTTTTGCCTTCCCCAGGATTTGAACTCTAGACCTCCAGGCTAAGTACTAAAGTTTATGAATCCTGGTACCAAGTGTTCTCGATGGGCGAACCTTTGGCCCGATACCCGCCTCTTAAAAGTAAAATACATTTCTTATACTTCTTATATCATGCAATTTGGAAGAAACA
>NW_027433419.1:0-1335 GCF_044706935.1 Curcuma longa
GGTAAATACCCCTGGGTCTTCACATTTCTGAGGGACTGGATGTTTCTGAGGGACTGGATGAATAATTGCTGAAACATTCTTTCCCATATTTATCAATTCATTTCCTTTGAACTTCTTCTTGTGCACACAAAAATCTTTAAGAAATTTTGCATATTTAGGGATTTGCTTGATCATGGTTAGCAAGGGCACATTTACCTCCACTTTACTGAACAAGTTTACCAACTCTTGAAATTCTTTGGATTTCTCCTCCTCTACGCTCCTTCTAGCTTGGATTTTTCGCTGTGGAAAAGGCAAAGGCACCCTAGATACCTCCTCTTGAGCTGAATTTCGTTGTATTGGACTAGGGGCTGCATCCTTGGTTGGTTTAGCTGCTGTCCCATCCTCAAAAATTTTGTTTTCTTCATGTTCTTCCACCGAAATTGGATGATCAATTGAAGAGGGGCTTGGTTGTGAACTTTGACCACCAACGGATGCCGAAAAATCATTTTTGGGGTTGTTTTGTGCTGAAATTGGAGTTGCTGGAATTTTCTCGTTGAAATCAGATTTTTGATTGTTCGGATTTGAAATAGACTTCCCACTCCTTAAAGTTATTGCACAAATACTTCCCTTAGGATTTGGAGTTGTTTGTGATGGCAATTGGTTTGACCCTTGAGCTTGCAATTGATTTATTCCACTTGCTAATTGTCCGATTTGCCTCTCAAGATTTTGCAAGGTTGTATCAATCCTTTGTTGGTTTTGTTGTTGCTGTAAATTGTATTGTTGTTGCTGTGACATTTGTTGCATCAACTCATCCATCTTTTGTTGTTGTACATTGAAAGAACTAGAGTTACCATAGCCCGTATACGGTTTTTGTTGAACTTGAAACATGGGAGGGGGCTGCTGGAAATTTTGCACAAGCTGTGAATTCAATGAAGGAGGATGGAATTGCTGATTTTGGTTCTGAAAAGGCTGAAATGGCTGCTGTAAGTTCTGAAATTGTGATTGGAAATGCTGTGATGTTTGGAATTGAGGCTGGAATGGTTGCTGAAAAGTTTGCTGAAATTGTTGTGGCTGTTGAATATGATTTGTAGGTTGCTGAAATGACTGCTGTTGATGCTGAAAATCAGGTTGGAATTGCTGAAAACCTTGCTGAAATGATTGTTGTGGCTGTTGAAACTGTTGCGTAGGTTGCTGGAAATTTTGGTAAGGCTGATTTTGTGGCTGAAAACCGGATTGGAGCTGCTGTGAAGGCTGGAATTGTTGCTGATTTTTCTGTTGGGACTGTTGAAATGGCATTTGTTGGTAGAATGAGTTCCCATACTTCAAGTTAGGATGATCTTTCCAACCCGGGTTGTA
>NW_027433420.1:0-2739 GCF_044706935.1 Curcuma longa
ATCAACATCAAACATACAAACATACAACCATACAACCATACAAACATGACTTAGCTTCTCTTCTTGCCTATCATAAGTCATGAATGACATGATAATGTAAGATGTTGAATCCATCTCCACCTGCTAGTGTTCGTGATGGCTCTGGACATCTCACTTAATATCCATCCCTAATATCCATCCATTTGTTAGTCAGAGCTAATCCACCAAGGTATAGTCCATCACCCCCTGTTCGTGCCATCATGATGACTCCAGACATCTTGTATAATATTCCTCCAATCACTAGTCAGTGCTAATCCACTAGAGTGTAGCCATCTCTGCATCTCTACATCCCTGCATCCATTCCCCTAGAGATGATGAGTTACCATGTCTCCTCTAATCCCCCAAAATGTGTCATGTCTATCCTCTTCTACAAATACCATGACATGACCTCCATACGATCATCACTCCCTATGATACATAGTCTCCTACTTGTGGTGCCATGGAAGTGACTCTAGACACCTCCTACGGTGCATGTAGACTCCCTCTAACCTACTAGTAGCGCAGATCCACTAGTGCGTAGTCATGTGTCCAATAGTCTCTTTCTGATCTCCGCTCATCACTATATGATCACCATCCGCCCCATCTCTAACCTGAATCTATCCTCTCCAATCCTCCTTTAGAAATGCCTAATTAACCCGTATTCACTTTTTTCTAAAATAAAATGTATACCACAGAAAGTATACTATATGGATGGAGGATCCAAATCCACACTGTGACCTGAGATGGCTTCTCATATATGATGATATAACTGATTTGAGTGACCATCTAGCATCCTATCTACCAAGAAAACTAAGTTTTCACTGAGTACCAACACTAGGCTACATGCTATGTCAAACTGTCAAAGTGCCTAAATGTATATAAATAAGATTATGTATGCATGACGTACTTGTCAGACCATATGGTGTAGAGACTCTGGAAAGACTCAAGGGAAAGAAATATCAAGAGCTAGTTGTGGCCTGGGTAGCTACTCATGACTAATGAAATATCCAATCTGAGTATGTGTCCAAGGCCCTATGTATTGTGCTAGAGACTAGCATGATATCAAAATGCAAACTCCCAAGACTCTAGAGTTGATCCATGATATCAACTTTCATCTCAAAACTCTCAAAAAGATCTTGAGTAGATGCCTCAAGTCTTTAAAAGATTTTTTTCCTAGGGATATGTACTCATGACTTATAGTGTCACGTCCCGAGAGGTCGTTCAAAACTTTCGGCAACATCTCCCCAGTAACTATGACAATTCCCTTGAATACATGCATAAATACACAGCCACAAGCGGTCGAAAATAGGACTACACGTCCAATAAACACACACAACTACCAACATATATGAAGTAAGGCCTACACGGCCACACAACCATAATACCATGCATACTAACCAACATAAATCAATTTTGCGTAACGGAAACTTCGTAAATCCAACACAACTACTGTAATATGATAAATCCAACCACGACTACAATCCAACTCACAAATACATGTCCTCGGAGTACTAAACATAACTAAAGGAAAACAACTATACCACTACCAATAACTTTTAGATGTGAGACAACAGCAGTTGACCGAAACTCCAAGCTCCAAGCAACCTATCTGCTACCTGGGGAGAAAACAAAATAATTCCCAGGGTCTGAGTAGTGAGCATCAGATGTTCAGTGGATACAGGAATATAAAAGTGCACAGAAAGATAAATGGAAGAACAAACACTAATCAACAGGTAATAGGTATCAACATGTAACAACGAGCATGGTGAGCAAGAATGGTATCTCAACGGAAATAATAAGGAAAGAAAACAGTGCAATAGGTATAGGTATCAGGTACATATGATCATGTATGTAATGTCATCCAAATGCAACAATCATAGCAAATATGTGCAACACACTTAAGCATATGAGTAAATTAAACTATATAATAATCCTACCAACGAATGCATGTAAAAACACATGACAACCATCGCAAACAAATGCAAGTCTCTGTCCGCACTCTGCTTTCCCCAGTCACTCTCCTAGAGCTCAGTGAACTGAGGGGCCAGACAAGACATACTGCACAAGCTCCAACAACAAACCACCACTAATCTAGTGGGGAGCGGTAGTGTAACAGGAGGGCTATATAGCCAGTCTTGGTGGCACCCAACAATAGTACACATATGCTCTCACCACTGAATCTCACCACAATACTGTTGGGTTGCAAGGGTGCAAATATAGTCCCACATCTAAAACGCATGGAAAAGATCATGGGGTTAAAAGGATGGAAAGTATCTCCATTGGCATGAGACCTTTTGAGGAGAGCCCAAGAACAAAGCCATGAGGGCTTAGGCCCAAAGTGGACAATATCATGTCATTGTGGAGATATTTTAATTCCATCCGGACTAACAAGTGGTATCAGAGCGAGACCGCTCTTCGCCGGACTAACCGCCGGATGAGCCATGATCCAGATCTAACCATGTGCTTTGAACATTAAAACAAAGGAAGTGGGTGCTCCCGTGTCTGAATCAAGAGGACCAGACACCAGGTGAAAGTTCTAGTAGGTCAGGTGGACCGAGGGACAAAAAGTCCTAGTTGCGGCTAGGTGAAAGTCCTAGTAGGTCGGGTGGACCGAGGGGCAAAAAGTCCTAGTTGCGGCTAGGTGAAAAAGTCCTGGTGGGTCGAGGATTCAGGGGGGGCTTGTGGTCCTTTGTTTGAGGGGGGGATTGTTGGGTTGCAAGG
>NW_027433421.1:0-3771 GCF_044706935.1 Curcuma longa
ACGGCCGTGCCCCTCCAACAGATAAGCAACAGCCCTGGCCGTGCCCTTAAGCACGACCGTGCCTTCCGTCCAGCAAGACAACTGCACATGGCCATGTCTACCAAGCACGGTCGTGCCTTGATTACAGAGATGCAGCTGCCCATGGTCGTGCCTCACAGGCACGGCCATGCCAGATTTCCAGAGCAGCAATTGGACACAGTCGTGCCTACCAAGCACGGCCGTGCCCTATTTCCAGAGAAGTGGCTGCACACAGCCGTGCCTCCCAAGCACGACCGTGTGACGGGGGCATGCCTGACCCCTATAAATTCATCTTTTAGCATCCCTTTGAGGGTATCTTGGGTCATTCTCCAAAACCCTTGGTCTTGGCTTGGTGACGACGCCTCCCCCCTCTAGGGGAGGCCCTAAACGCTCCATCCTTCGCCGATCCGCCATCACCAACTCCTCTCCACCAGTCCATCCTACACCGGAGCAAGAAGAACTTCAAGAGGATGCCCACGCTTCAAAGATAAGTCTTCCCCTTTCTTTGGTGGATGACGTTTACCTTGCATACTTGTTGTAATCCTCTTGTAATGGAGTAGATCCTTGAGTTTAGGATGTAGGATGAACATCTATGTAATGATGGTGATGTATGAACTAATTTATGTCATTTTTCCTATTCAATGAAGTGTCTACATTTGTTTCATGTATTATGTGCCTTGAATGTGTTTGATGAAATATTTGTGTGAGCGCATATGCATGATTATGAGGGGTTGATTACTGTGTAGGGAGATCCTAGGATCGTATACCGAGGTGCCTTGTGATAGAAGGTTAACCTTAAACCGGACTTTCCAAAGTAATTCATACATCGTGATAAACTTCCATAAGGGATAGCTAATGGCTATTGATGACTAGGAAAGGATTCCTTAATTGGGTGCTCGGTGACAGAGAGTAGTACACTGGAAGTATGCTGGGGCGCCCGAGTGACAGCGGGAAAGTCATAACCAGGCTATTTGGTGTCCTCCTGAACTAGTAATCGTAGCGTTAGAGCATCATGGTTTAATTCCAACAAAACCTGACGAGGTCAAGTTGGTATATTGATTAAAATCCCTACAAGGTGGTAGACATTGAGAGTAAGGGAACGAACATGAATTAGGGACTTCACCTAGCATTGATATGAATCTGAAATCCTAGACTTATCCATCTCACCCATAAATCCCCAAGCCAATCTCTCTTTCTCTGTCACACACAACCAACATCCTCAACCAATCCGTTTCCTTAAGCGTCTAGATAACTATCTTAGTGACATCACTATAGCTAATACACAGTCCCTGTGGTTTGATATCTTTTTTTATAATTTGACGACAACCGTATACTTGCGGTTCACATCAGAGACATGCTTGTGTGGGGAAACATGGTCATGCCTTATTCTTCTCTGGATGATCCACCACACCCATGGAAGTTGCCATGGCCAGCTCATGGATCATTCTGGCCTTGAAATCAAACAAAATAAAAACTAAAATTAAAAAATAAAAGAAAAACTAAAATAAAAATAAAAAATGAAAAAGAACTTGTGTTGCCTCCTTAGAAGTGTTTGTTTTAGGTCATAAGTTTGACCCTTGTCAGTTTTAGCTTGGAGCTTTTGGCTTGAGGGGTACATATGCCCTCGTTTATTGACAACTTTGTCAGGAAGCTCAAGATTCATCCTCTCTCATGTTGGAATAATGTACTTGTCAACTTTTTCCTTCGGCTCTCCCTTATGGTTGTTTGATTCTGATAGTTCATCAGGGGGATGCTCTTTTCTCCTTCTGCAAGCTATCAACCCTATAACATATGCTCTCAGCATGAAGAGGATTAATGACCTTAGATATGTTGAATTCAATTTTATCTTAAGAACACCGAGCCCCGAGCTCACGACTTTGCCCTACGACAGGACTAGAACACCGAGCATCGAGCTCGTGGCTTTGCCTTATGCATGCCCAGAATACTGAGCTCTAAGCTCGCGAATTTACCTTTTGATAGGCCTGGAACATCGAGCCTCGAGCTCGCGACTTTGCCTTATGATAGGCCCAGAACACCCGATCTTGCGACTTTGCCTTAGGATAGGCCGAGAAAATCGAACCCCAAGCTTGTGACTTTACCTTGCGACAAGACCGAAACACCGAGCCTTGTGCTCGTGACTTTATCTTACGATAATCCTGAAACACTGAGCCTCGAGCTCGCCACTTTGCCTTGCTATAGGCCCAGAACATCGGACCCTGAGATCATGATTTTGCCTTACAATAGGCTTAGAACACTGAGCCTTGAGCTCGTGACTTTGCTTAACGATAGGCCCAGAACACCGAGCCTCAAGCTTGCAAATTTGACATACGACAAACTTGAAATACCGAGCCCTGAGCTCACGACTTTGTCTTACGACAGGCCTAGAATATCAAGTCCCGAGCTCTGACTTTGCCATATCATAGTCTCATAACACCAATTCCCAAGCTCGCGACTTTGCCCTACGACAAGCCCATAACATCAAGCCTCGAGCTCGCAACTTTGCCTTACGACAGGCCTGGAATACCTAGCCCCGAGCTCGTATTAAGAAATAGTTATTATGTATAATAAATAATTTATTATGACAGTCAAGGATATCATAGTTGATGAGAACTAGTATTTTTATGAATAAACAACATATAAATATATTATTTTTAATGCATTTCATTGCATAATCTTCTATCTTAATTGTTTTGAGTATCTTATAATCTAATAGCTTAGGGAGGAGAAGTCACAATTAATTTAAGTAATGTAAAAATTTAGATGTTTGGAGAGAGAAAGAGAGGGAAAAAGGTGCATTAAAATCAAATGCCATAAAAAATCTTTTATATGCGTGGTAATTTTTTTTCTATTTGAGCCAAAAGAAAAAAAAAGAAGTATGATTGTAATAATCCACATTGGCAACGAGAAAACACAAATATACTCTCGCTTATGTATCCACTTTTTATTTTATGTCAATGTATATTTTATTTATCTAAAACAAACTTGTCTTTATAACAACAACCCAATAAATATGCATGGTAAATTTATTTAAATCATTAATAGGTATTTAATCAAGTAAAATTTGGATTAAAACATTTATTTAAACTTTGATAATGGAAAACCCTTGTTCATCCAATTCTACAATGATTAATGGGATTACAACCACGGTTGTATGGATTTGCTGGCTTGTAAACTTGAGTTCCAGGTTTATAGGAGTCAATTTGTTGAAGGACAACATTTCCAAATCCATTTTCGAGGAGGCGACGATTCACCTTGGACTCAAGTTGGTTAGTTGCACCAGTAGCATGCGTGACTACAATCACAAAATGTATGAAAAAAATAATCATCACAAATAAAGAAGATAACCTCCTTTGTTTCTCCATGTCTCTTTTCCCTTCTCACTCTAGTTTGTACAAAAGAATTGAAACAAGAAAAACTTGTGGTTTGTATCACGTTTGTTTGAAAGTTTCCTTTCATTTGGAATAATTATATATTGGTGAGAATTTGATACTCAACCACATACGTGAAACGAACCACCTTAACAATATAGGATAATTTTAGACAAAAACTTATCTAATTTTCATTAACATCAAAGGTTTTGTGGATCTCTTATTTTGCCAATCAAGATTATACTCTTTAGATTATGATTCCTAAATGAATTTAATATTTAATATCAATTATTTACCTTTCACAATAAAATAAATTAACATGATTCTAAAAAGTTGTTTTACATATTTACAATCAACCTTTTTAACCATCATAATTTATTAAAAT
>NW_027433422.1:0-2433 GCF_044706935.1 Curcuma longa
TGTAACGCCCGCCCTTACGTGGGCCTAGACGGACACTACAGTTACTCTATTTCATTCATTCATAAAGAGACCACATACGAAAACCATGAAAACTTTGCAGCGGAAACATAAAACATATTTCATAACAGGGATTTCATATGTGATAAACAAAACCTATGGTGCATGTATTGTCCAGATATCAAGTTCTAGTTAGAAACTTCTTAGCATGTCATAAACATTCAATCATAGAAAACATCCAGACATTTAATCATGCAATATAAAATTCATAATCATTAGATTGCCAGGATCTCTGCCAAGTCACCACCACACACATCTTTATCAGCCCTTTCCTGCTGCTTCCCTTAGCTTAGTGACTTCTATTTGGATCTGCAACATAAGAAAGAATCTATAAGCACAAGGCTTAGTAAGCTCCTTTCCTACTCACAAAATCTCATCGTCACATGAAACATAGCATTTAATCAACGTTTAGCATTTACATAAACATGGTATTTACATGAACATCATAAGCATATAATCATGTGCATAAACATTTAGGATGCTTTTTGAAAACATATCATATAATAGTTAAACATAATCATTTCATCATTTTTGGGTGTCCCCGGCTTGTACCCATTCATTCATCATCTTGCTAGGCCCGTACTTTAGACCATCGGCCTAGGGGCATCTTGAAGCCCATCCCCTAGGTCCGTACACCAGACCGTCGACCTAGGTGCACTAGGTCCGTACACCAGACCGTCGACAGACCGTCGACCTAGGGGCACTAGGTCCGTACACCAGACCGTCGACCTAGGGGCACTAGGTCCGTACACCACCAGACCGTCGACCTAGGGGCACTAGGTCCGTACACCAGACGGTCGACCTAGGGCACCTTGGAGCCCATCCCTTGGACCACCTTCACCCCGTCCTTCGGTGTCCGGTACAAGCCATGCATTAAAGTAAAATAATGATGTACATGCTTTTCTTCATTTTTTTATCATGAATGTTCCTTTTATTTCTTTGTCATAGCATCATGAACATTCATGCATCATTTTCATTTCATTTTATTAGCATGTTACATCATAGTATAAACCCATTTTAACGCCTTGGCACGGGATAAGAACATAACATTATCATGGCTAACATCCTCGAAACCCTTAACCCCTAAAACATGATTTAAGAACCAAGGGCTGAAACTCACCTTCATGGAAACCCTAGGTTTCTTTAAACACATGAAAGCTAATTTACTCAATGGCATCATAAACCAAATAATTCATTTAACATGTATTAAGCCATCTTTAGGTTTAAAAATCATTCCTTAGGTTCCATAACCTATCTTGGCCGAATGTTCCATTTAGGGTTTACTTTTGGTGGGTTTTGAATCTAACCACAAGAACTCTAGATCATGTAAAATACGTTACCAAGCATATAGAACATGGATTAGGTTTTAATAATCATCATCTATACTTAATCATGCATTGGCCGAAACATTCAAAAAGGTTCTTCATGGCTTTTGCAACACAAAACATAACACATGAGAAAACATTCATGAAACCATAACATAACAAATATGTTGCAGGTGAGGGGAACTTACCTAGGTTCTTGAGTCCTTAAACTTTTACCCTAATCAAAAAGAGGATGAAGCCCTTCAACCCTTTGGTTCTTCCCTAACTTCAAACCTTCCCTTAACCTCCTAGTCCTTGCCTTAGGTTCTCCACCTTTGGAAGCTTGATGGATGGTGGAAGCCTTCCCAAACCTCTCGGCCACAAGGGGAAAAAGAGGGCTTTAAGGCTCTCCAAGGCTCTCGGCCAAGGAAAAGAGAGGAAGGGAGTGAGATGGTTTTTGGTGAGGAATGAGAGATATATAAAGGGGAGTGGAGAGGAGTTACAACTCCATTTGGTAACTCCTTTCATAAATCCTCATTAACATGTCCATTAATTCCCAACCTTTCAACTTCTTTCATTAAATTCTCACTAACTCATGAAGTAAAGGCACCCAAGTGTCTCTTCACTTGACTCTTCCTGAAACCTTAGCTTTAACTAGATTTTCCCCTTTCCTTTTCATAGCAATTACTTGCTAGAACTTGTGGCTAACTCATGCTTCTTAGCTTGCCACTTTCCATGAGGTCCAAGGTTCAATCCTTGGCATCTCCATTTCTTTTTTTCTTTTTCTTTTGGCAAAGCCCACATAAGAGAGCCCATTACTTGTTATCCATTACATAAGCCCATTTTCATTTCCTTTGTCATTGGTTAAGCCCATATAAGGTTGAGACCATTACGAAAACATTGAACCCATAGAACCCATTAGGATAAATCCCACTAATGGTCCATTAAGGTTTTATCCATTAAAAGCCCATTTAGTATTTATCCTAGATTATTTTCTATAATCTTAGCTATCCTCCATATAATCATGTTCAATATTTATAAAATATTGAAAGGCTTTTGTGGGGCGTTACAC
>NW_027433423.1:0-10724 GCF_044706935.1 Curcuma longa
TTGAGGAGATCGAAAGAGTTGTAAAGGTTTCTCCGCCTTCGAGGTTTTCGAGAAGGAGAAGATTCATAGTGCATCGGGTGTGTGCGTGCGTGTGGATCCTTGGATTAGTCACCTCTGCGGAGGTGGATACCAAAGAAAGATCGAGAAAAATCGAGAAACACTATTCACCCCCCCTCTAGCGAACCAACCGATCCTAACAAAACCTTTTCCACCCGAGATTCAACAACCATAGACCCAAGAACCCAAAATCTCCAATAAACCCTAAAATTATGATTGTGAGAACCTTTCTCGCAAAAATCAGCAATCAGTGGCACTCAATTGCGAGAAGATGGTCACGCAAAGCCAGTAACCATCGGCGCTCTAGGGTTTTCGATTACAGAAGAGGCAGCATCGCTGCGGGGAACAAAATCACGATCCTGTGAAGAAGAGGTTGGCACTCGCATGATCCGGCACAAGCTCCTTCTTCCCCATGATCGAAGCACTGACCTTCAAAAGGAGAAGCCAAACTTGGAGGCAGCAGGCTAGGGTCTAGGCATGCGTCTCTCCCATGCGGCCGATGACCCTCCTCTGTCGTCTCTCGTGATTCTCAGTAGGGAAGAAGTTGAAGCCGACGATGCGGGGTCACGATCTTCTCCTCCCAATCGCGAGCCCTCGAAGAGGCGACCGCCGCGAGCAGCCACCGACCAGCAGCAAGCTCCATTCCCCTCGATCGCCCATGCGAAGGCGACGATCGCTTGGGAAGGAAAACGTCGATGGCGCTCGCAAGGACCAGAGCAGGGCCATGATATGATCCCTAGATAGATTTATTCAAATAACCCCTTCAAAATAATATCTTTTAAAACATGCTATTAGATTTATTATTAATTTAGATAAGGTCATTAAATTTATTAATAATTATCCTTTGAATAGGTTATTATATTTATTAATATTTTTTTATATTGACTTGGTATTGTTATAGAGTTATATAGAGTCATTATATAATCTTTTGAGATAAGTAATGAAGCAAATTGTTTTGATTAATTAATTCTATTGATTATTGGCGGTCGATCCTCTCGAAGTGATCGTTTATCCCCGTTCTTATTTTTTTTCTTCAATTTTTTGCAAGATAGGACATGGGTTCCTATCAACTTGGTATCAGAGCTAAGTTCTTTTCCATCTTCATCATCGTATAGCCCTGAGCATCAATTTCTTCCACACCTCAAGTACATGTCCACTAACAAGCGCATGGTCTTAATCCAACTTCAAGAGTAGAAGATTCACCTTGACATGACGATTGGAGGAGCTCAACATGATAACAAATGGGTTATAGAATTTGAAGCTAAGCACGAGACGCGGATGGATAAATTAGAAAAAACTATAGCATCCTTGGTCACAATGGTGCAAGAACTGAAGGATCATATCATTGGCTCTAACTCAAGCACGCCAATCAAAGAAGAAATAAATCAACAATTTCAAAAACAACAAGATAGTTATAGAGATAATTTGCACAAGGAGTTAAACTTTGATAGTGATAAGGAGAATTCATCTATCATTGGCTCTAACTCACGCACTCCAATCAAAGAAGAAATAAATCAGCAATTTCAACAACAACAGCAAGTTAGTTATAAAGATAATTTGCACGAGGAGTTAAACTTTGATAGTGATAAGGAGAATTCATCTATCATTGTGACACCGGTGATTGAAATTATTGCATCTACACTAATCTCTACTTTCGTCTTACAAGAGAACAACAAGATAATACATTGTCATCTCCAACAACATCTGATAAATCATGGAGTCGAGACCCGACACAAGGCTAAGCGAAGAAAAAGAAAGTATTGGCATGATCATAAATTTTTGACGAAGATCCAAAGGAAAATTTCAGATTTAAAAAAGAATAATAAAAGGTCATTTGTCTTCGTCAAAAGGAGATTCAATTGGTGCACAACAAGAAGCTATTTTATACAAATCATTGAAAAAAAAGATGAAGAAAAAGATCAACCTTGAGGACAAGGTTATTTTGAAAGACGGTGGAATGATACGATCCCTAGATAGACTTATTCAAATAATCCCTTCAAAATATTATCATTTAGAACATGCTATTAGATTTGTTATTAATTTAGATAAGGTCATTAAATTTATTAATAATTATCCTTTAAATAGGTTATTAGATTTATTAATATTTTTTATATTGACTTGATATTGTTATAGGGTCATAGAGTCATTATATAATCTTTTGAGATAAGCAATGAAATAAATTATTTTGATTAATCAATTATATTGATTATTGGAGGTCGATCCCCTCGAAGTGATCGTTTATCCCCATTCTTATTTCTTTTCTTCAATTGTTCACAAGATAGGGCACGAGTTCCTATCAGGCCAGCCCTTAAGCTAGGGTTTCACCACAGCGGGGCTGCTTTAATCGCATTGGTCGTGATTTTATCGCCGGTGATCTCAGGATTACAAGAACCCTTTCTCGCTTTCGTGCGTGCGGCGACTGGCGAGGAGAAGAAGTCACGCGTCGGTCGTGGTGAGCCAGAAGAAGAGGAGGTGAACCGAACCGAGAAAAAAACCTAAATTGATTTGAACCGGGTTTAGCCGAACCGACACTGTAGTAAACCGGACCGGGTTTAATGCGGTTCAAAACTAAATCGCTTTGTTCACTAACCAAACGACCTCCAATTTGTTCCAAATCAATTTTATTCATTTCGTCTTCACAAGACGAAACTCCTCATCTCTTCCATGTTGCCAAAACATCTTCTATCATGAACCAAACTAATTTGGTTCAAAACTAAATCATTTGGTTCAGTAACTAAAACACCTCTAATTTGAACGAAATCAGTTTCATTCATTTTGTCTTCATAAGATGAATTCCACCATTTTATCCTTTGTCTAGTCTAACCAGACTTTATTTCTTTCGATCTGAGAATTCAATTCTCAAATTCATTTTAAGTCATCTGATGAACTTGTAGTGCGTGTAACATAATAGGTTCCCAATTATGTTGGTCATCCATAATTAATCATTAATTACAGAACGATCATGAGTGGCACCTAGTAGTATATTATGATCTCCAATTGATCAAAAAATTAATAATTTATTCCAGAACATTTCTAAACCTTCAGCAGCTCTAATGCAACATGCCTTTTTTCCTTTCACCATTTTATACCTGCTTAGCTCAGGATATGGTCTATGTGTGTCAGTCCCCACTAGGCTGACTACGTCACACCTAGCCCAAGCTTGCTTTCTTATCTTGTGAATTCAAATTACTTGTGCATGTGTCAAAGAGTACCATATTCTTGACGTGTGTTGCTTTGGACAAAGACTTTTAGTAACAATCTTAACAAGCGGTTGCAGAGTATATGTCTCCTTTTCAAGGAGTAGTGAATCCTCTGTGGGCTATTCAAGCACCTTCAGGCACTTCGACTTATACCTAATCATCCCGGGTCCACATTTCCTTGGAGATGTTTGCTTAAGATGTCAAAGTATAAGCCTCCATGACCAAGGTGACTTGAATATCATAAGTTAAAGGAAAGTCACACTTAAGCTGCATTGAGATCTTTATTAACAAATGTATAGAACCATATGAAGTTTCAAGGCAGGTCACTCCAATGAACTAGTTACCTTTAACTAGTATACACGTTTAACTCTCAACATCTAATATTTCCTATAGTGAGATCGACTGCTTGGTAAACTAAGGAGTTTAAAACGTGCTAGTCTCAACAGAATCGATGACATCCGTACTCATTAATTTCTCGACTAGGGATAATTTTAATATAGTAATAATTACACATGTAGAGATGCTTACTAGTTGTGATACAATCACAAATTCTCTCATGCTATAAATCATATTGTAGATATTCAGTAAATGAGTTTAAGATCCAATCAAACATATAAAGAATATATACTCAAATTATGAATTTATATTTATCCAATAAATAATCTAACCGTAAGGTGATTGCCTTGACTGGTGGAGTCATTGTGACATATTGAAATGAAGCACCCGATATAATTTAGAATCAAATGTTCTCAAACGTAATTATTTAGATTTTCCTCGACTGGTAGAGGTACCAAGTTAAGTTTATTTAAATATTTTGATAATAAATTAAGAGAATCATTTGCTAGATTTATTTCTATAGAACAACTTTCTTTTAGTTTTGGGTATAATGCACATTTGGAGATTTTTATTAAGAAACACTTAATTCATCTGCTAAATGTGTTCCCCGAAAAATACTTACTCGTACAATTAAAAGATTAATAGGGTAAGGAGATTTAATTGAAGAATATAGTAAATTAAATAATAAAAATATATATTTTGATATTTATAGTGATCAATTGGTAAACTCATTGATATATGGTGTGACTTATCATTGGATCGATAACTCTTAGACAATTTAAAAATATTTATTAGCCTATAGAGTTTTTGATGAAACATACAATACTCATAACATCTCTTAATTATTATACTTAATTTTAAAAGAATATGGATTAACTTATAAAATATTTGCAATATCATTTGATAATGCTTGTTCTAATACTGCAAGTATTGAAGAACTTAAATTTATATGTCAACCAACTATTGGTGGTTTATTTTTTCATATTTGTTGCATATGTCATATTTTAAATTTATATGTTTAAGATGGATTAAAAAATTTAGAAAATAAAATTAAGCTAATTAAAATTATTATTTCTTATTTATGGTTGCATCCTACTATAATAAAATAATGGAGTGGATTTTATAAAATTAATGGAATGAGATCAAAAAAATTTTCATGTACTAATATGTTGAAATTCAATATATCAATTATTACAAGATTCATTTCAATATAGAAAATTATTATTATATAAAATACTAATAATACGAATATATTTATTTTCATACTAATAAAATATATGTAGTAATATTTATGAAATTTTTAAAAGTATTTAATGATACAACCGAATGATTTTTCTATGTTTATTATCGTACTTCTCATTTAATTATAATGAATTTTTGTAGTATAGTTTTAGAGAAAAAAATATTTTTATTATTATTTTATATTTATTTAATTATATTTTCTTTGAACCCTAGACTTAAATTAGATATTTTACCAGAAATGTTATTACAATGCTTTAATTCTATTTAAAGATTCTACTTTTCATGATTTTGCTAATTTTATACAAAATATTACAAATCATTTATATGAAATTTATAAAGATTATATTGTAAAATATGGATTAGACACTAACATATCTGAAGCACAAAATATCAATGCCAATAGTAAATTAAAACTTACAAAATGTAACTTTTATTACAATAACAGATGAAACATCCACAAGAATTCTCAAGTTCTAAACAAGAATTTGAAAATTATTTTACTACTTTTAATTTTAGTGAAGAAGATAATGAGTTGAATTTTAGTATTCTACAGTAGTGGTAATAGAAGGATCAAAATTTTTCCATCCTCTTTATCATTGCAAAAGAAATTTTAATTTGTCTAGTAACCGTTGTTGTAAAATAGACATTTAATTTCAGAGGTAATATATCGATTAAATGATGATTTACTTTATCTCCTGACTTTTTGAAAGCGCAAGCATTATTTGATGATTGGACAAAAGTCAAAAAAATACAAAGAATACAATTTTTAGATGATAAAATAGAAGACTTTGATACCAAAGGAACGAACACTAATGGGAAATGGAAGTAAGTAATAACATCACTAGGGTGTAAACGAGACAAGCCGCTTTCGAGTTATTTGGGTCTCGATTTGAAAAAAGTTCAAGTTTGTTCGATTATTAAACGAGCCGAGCTCCAGCTTGATTTTGAGCTCGAAAACATTATCGAGTTGAACTCGAGCGTAACAGTATTTGACCCGAATAGCTCGGAAACGTTTTTGTTAAAAGGCTCGCGAATATGTTCAGTAAGAGAGTCATTTATCTTATTATATATATATATATCCCATGAATTATAAATGTTATAGGTTAACAAGCCAAGCCAAGTTCAAATTAAATTCATTTAATTTTTAAATAAGTTATTTTCGAACTTAACTTAAGTCATTCACGAATTATTTAATTTCATTACGAATTGAAAATTAAAATTCGAATCGAACTCAAACTTAGTAGAAAATCAATCGAGCTGAGATCGAGTTTGTTACTGTTTGACTCGATTCAATTACACTTCAAATGTCAAAACTGTGGATTTTAATTCTCCTATACTTCAAAGAACATATATATACAACTTAAATGAATTCAAATTCTTTTTTATTTTATTTTTTAATATACATAAATATTTAATTTTTTAAAAATAATAATAATAATTTTGAATGATCCTGAATTATGCATCGAATTCTATCATGTTAGACGATTAAGATTAAGTAACCGACGTTTTATTTTACACTTGGCGACAAAAAGAAATACAGAAGGTTTGAGGGTCAAGAAAGACGCATGCTTTAACTCCATGTTTTGTTTTACGCTTCACTGAAAAAGTACAAAACTTTGCCTCTGGAAATCTAAAGCAAATCCGGAAAGTGACATGCAGAGATTCCTGAGGAAACAAGGAAACCGCGTTTGGTCGATTCCTACTTCGTGAATGGCGCCATTTGGCCGTCAATTCGCACAGGGATAAACAAACATTAATGAAATTTCCCATCCGCACTTCTCTCCCCTTTTTGTCCTCTTCTTATCCCCTGCCTCCTCCTCCTCCTTTACTTCTCCTCCAATAAAGCTCTATTTGCCTCTTCATGATTGATTCGGCTTGAGTTACAGGACTGAAGCCATGGGAATCTTTATTGATTTCTGTTGGTTCATCTTTAGCACTTCTTTAATTTGGCTGTTCAGCTTCTTAGCCATGCAGTTCTTACGGTAACAACGTGTATGGTTTCGGCAACTTGTTTATTATTTTTCAAGTTATTGGACTCATTTTTCTTTTCCATTTCCTGCTCGTAGACCCAGGAAAGGAAATCATTTTAAGGGAGAAAATGGTTTGAGGGAGAAGGAAATCACTGATTCAATCATTACGAATGACGAATCGGTTGTTGAGGAAGAGCCATCGACACTCTGTTTCAAGTTTCAGTATCAGTTTTCCCATCAACAGGTGCTGCAGCAACCTGCCTCGGAAGACAAGTCAAAGGATCAGCTGCAGGGAGGCAGCGACCAGGAGGAATTTCTAATGAAGGACGACAAGTCGACAAATTTCACGGAGATTTTATCCAGTGATGGTTATTCGAGTCTGAGTTCTGAGGCTGAGAAGTTTCTGAACATGGAGGATCCGGCTGAAAAGAAGTTATCAGAGTTGAAGGGTAACTTATCTCCTGAAGTCGAGAGAACAAATAAAGCAACAGTGTGTCAGAAAAAGTTTTCTTGCTCCAACTCAGAAGCTGAATCCATTTGTGCACTGACTGATTGTAATTCTGTCAGGTCCACAAGTTTGCAAAAAACAAGTTTGAACGCAAGCAATCACGGTAGTGTGCACTCGGATGAAGATGAGCAGTTTCTGAAGCACAAGACTTCAGAAACCTTTCACGGAAGACTGTCGTTTGAGGATTTTTCAGGCTTCAACTCGGAGACCGATTCCTTGAGTGCAAGTGATGGCTATTCTGTCAAGGAGCTAGCTCTAGATTCAGATAGTAATGGCTTCTTTTCAGATAGCGATGATTCCGACGAGTATGTACCGCAAGAAGATGCTATTAAAGTTCATGGAGAACTGCTCTTTGCTGATACTGCAAGTCTGGAAGAATCACAGCTACAGCCTAGTCATAATTCTGAGGCACAAATTGTTGCAGCAGATGATATGTTTTCTTGTTTGATCAAGAATCAGATCATGTCAACAGAAAACAAACCGCATCACGAGTCTGATTCCAGGAAGGTCGTTATAGTTCAAGGACATGATGAATCAAGTCCATCTCGAAAGCAAGAAGGATCAGAACTGGCGAATGTGAATGCCTGTGATGATGATGAGCAGCATGAAACTGAAGTGAAACAAAACACAAGCAAAAGAGATGATGATACTGACGGTGTTGATGGCACAGTCTCTGAAAGTTCTACTGGATTGGATCTCCCTCGGGATAACCTTGTTGGAACAATTTCTAGCACAGATGAAGAATGGGATAAATTTGATAAGGAAGGCGGAAGGGAAGAGAAAGTATCACAGGATAGATTGGAGGGGAAAGAAACTGAACCGGTTGATGCTCTGGATGATGAAGAGTACAATGAGTTGGAGACCCTCTGGGAACATGAGAATCTGATAGATCAGCTCAAAATGGAACTGAGAAAAGCAAGGGCGGCCAACCTGCCAACGATCTTAGAAGAATCAGTAGCCCCTAAAGTAGTCGAGGATCTGAAGCCATGGAAGATCAAAAACAAATTTCTTCACAAAGATCCTATAGAAGAGCTTCATGAGTTCCACAATTGTTACAGAGAGAGGATGAGGAAGTTTGACATCTTGAATTACCAGAAGATGAATACAATAGGTTAGTCTAATGTCTTTAATGTTTTATAACTAGTTGAATGAGATTTCTCATGTCATTCATTGCCTCCATTGTGTTTGTTTCTCCCAGGATTTCTCGATCTGAAGGATTCTGTTCGATCAATGAGATCTAAAAGGTCAATGATTCCTTCTATCAGATCCAAACTACTTCAGAATTTATGGTCTTGCAATCTTCAGACGGATATAGATCCTACCGATAATTTGATCAAGGAGATTAAGAATGATTTGGAACTTGTTTATGTTGGGCAAACATGCCTATCATGGGAATTCTTGCGCTGGCAGTATGAAAAGGCTCGAGAGCTTCCCGAGTTTGAGCATCAATACAATCATGTGGCTGATGAGCTTCAACAATTTCAAGTGGTTCTGCAAAGGTTCATTGAGGATGAGTCTTTGGAAGGATCGAGATTGCCAAATTACATCAAAGGTCGATCCCTCGTTAAGAATCTTCTCCAAGTTCCACAAGTAAGAGGTAAGGCAAGATCTAGGATGAACATTGATAGTTCACCGTTTTTTAGTAGTTCGATATAACGAGTACAAAAACAACAAAGTGATGTGTGTTCATTCCATCGCAGAGGATACCTTGAAGGAGAAGTTGGAGGATAAAAGCAAGGGAAATTTTGTTGTTACAATTGAAACTCTTGAAGATATCATGGAGGAGTCGATTAGGATCTTCTGGGAGTTTGTGAAGGCAGACACTCCTGGGTTTTTGAAAGTTTTAATGGGAGCTCATGCTGAACTTGAAGATCCTACAGACTCTAAGCTCATGGAAGAGATCCAAATCAATTTGGACAAGGTAACCGGCAAAATCTAGTAGATGCACTTCATTCTGTTTATGATCTGATATTGTTCCTGCTGTATGTTGTGGTGCAGAAAGAGAAGCGACTAAAAGACATTTTACGAACTGGGAATTGCCTCGTGAAGAAGTTCAAGAAGCCTAAAGATGACAGATCCAATCAAGAACTCTTCTTTTCTCAAGTTGACTTGAAGTTGGTAGCAAGAGTAATGCGAATGTCGAGAATTACGACCGAACAGTTGGTGTGGTGTCATGCAAAGTTGAGCAACATCAGATTTATAGAAGCAAAAGTTTACAGGGAGAATTCATTTTTGCTCTTCCCTGGCTGAGTTTGTTACTTTGTTCTACTTATAGATCTACATACGCGTATATGTAGCAGAATTAGGCCCATCGAAAATGTTTTCAGAAATGAACGTACAGTTGGGACTGATGATCCATTACATGTACAACTCCACGATAGAATTTTAGATAGAAATGTTATCGAAATCAAAAGGCAAAGTTCAGGTACTTGTTTTGAGTTACAGTATGGATTATATACTTTGGGTTCTTCACAGCTTATTGAGGGCTCATGTTTGGTTCTTGCCTTTTCTATTGAATTGTTTACTTCTACTATAGAACTTTTAAGATCGAGTCTTACTGATTTGTTATTGTTTTGGATCCTGCATAAAGCAGAAGCTGAGCAACTAATGTCGTTCTACCGAAAGAATGATAGACTTGTACAGGTAGCACAAGCATGCAGTTTCAAAAATTAGGATGGTAAACCAAATAAAAAGATCATTCATAATGCTAAAGAACATAATGGCCAATAGGATCAAGACCCATCAAACTCCTCACTGCCTCCCCTCCACACATCCCCACTTGCCTGTTGAAGCATACACATTTGGGAGCAAGACATGGTGCCCACTTGCATCCTCATGCATCTCAATTATCTTCTTTCTCGCATGCCCTGCGAGCTCAACATCACCATGAATTCGGCAAGCTCCAAGACTCCTCCTCCTCCATACTATCCCACTCCCTCAACTTTCATTATCGTTGTTCCTGTCGAGATCGCCTTAAAGGTGTGTCACCCATCACCTGACTAGCACGTTGACCGATGAAGAAGGAGGAAGGGACATGACGGGCCCACACTGTCCACAAGAGCTCCAAAAGATTGCAAGAATAACAAGAGTGAGGATAGAGGCCAGAGGTGTCGTAGCTCAACCGCTCCGACGCTCAAGTCAGTTTTTGATCTAGAGAGGGAAGGAGCAAGGTAGTGGAAGGTAATTGAGAGTATATGGTGATCATGCATACTTGCATCTGTGAGGAGCGGTAGTTATATAGACTTACAAAAAAGCTATCATATTGTGATTAAAGAGAATATCCCTGTGAAGATTTTGTCAGAGGAGGTGAGAGGAAGTGTCATATCTAAGTGAGGAGAGTGTCTTATCATCACCGTAGTAACAAAAAGTCATATCATTCATCATCATACTGCACTATCATACCGCATTAAT
>NW_027433424.1:0-27825 GCF_044706935.1 Curcuma longa
ATGAATTTTCATATTCGTCGCCAATTTGGCGACGAAAATGAGGTTCGTCGCTTACGTGGCGTGGAATAAGGAAATAATTATTCGGTTTTAGGGTTTTTTGCGACAAAACATAGTTCGTCGCCAAATTCGTCGCCATTTTGGCGATGAATTTACATATTCGTTGCCAATTGGCGACGAATAGGCATATTCATCGCCAATTTGGCGACGAATATGAAAATTCGTCGCCAACTTAGCGTGCGATAATTAAAACTGTAAGGTTTTTTGCGATAAAAAATAAATCGTCGCTAAATTTGTCACAAATTGACGATGAATTTTATATTTCGTCGCCAAATTGGTGACAAATCCCTTATTTGTCGCCAATTTGGCGACGAAAAATTTATTCGTCGCCAAATGTGCGACAAAAATCTTGTTCGTCGCCAATTTGCGACAAATTTAGCGACGATTTATTTTTTTACAACGAACTCAGCAACGAATTTATTTAGTTGCTAAATTAGCCACTAATATTGATTTCGTCGTAAAATTTGTTGCAGATTAGCGACGAAATATAGATTTGTCCCAAATTTCGTTGCTGATTGGTGACGAAATTTATTCGTCCCAAAAATTCGTCGTAAAATACCTGTTTTTTTGTAGTGGTTGTGTGGACAACGATCCTTCGAGATGATTCCACCAAGTCTCTTCTCTCCGATGGCAAGAATGCAAGCAATGAAGCAAGCTCTTCTTCCTTCTAGTTTTCTCTTCTCCTCCTTCTTGTTGTTGGCCGCCGGCCCTAAAGGAAGGGAGGGCTTGGATTGCCGACCACAAAAGAAGAGAAGAGAAGAAGGAGGGTGGGCGGCGGAAGGCAAAAAATTTATTTTGATTCTCCTTGGCCGACCCTAGAGGGGAGGAGAAACCTTTTGTTGTGTGTTCTTTTGCCTCCCCTAAACCCCCCTTTATATAGTTATGTCATCTCACAAAATTTGATATGATTATAATCAAATCAAATCTTCTTATCCAGATTTGATTAGAAAAATTATAACAAATTTTGTCTGCGGAAGAGAAAAAATTATGATTCTAATCAAATCAAATCTCATCCAGATTTGATTAGGAAAATCATAATTAATTTTCTCTACGGAAGAAAATTAATAATTTCGTAACGAAAATTTTAATCGGAATTTCTTAACAAAATTTTTCTCTGGAAAAATAATTTCAGAAATTCTTAAAATTTCCTATCCAAAATTCCATATAATTTTCTTAGGTGGATACGAGGTTTTATCCAGAGGCTACAGTAGGGACCTAGAGGAGAAATTGGTTTTGGCCTCCTGATAGACTTGGGCTTCCTATGTTCTCCCTGAACACCCAACTTCAAGCCCATCAATAATAACTCATTCCACTAGAGAGTTATTATTGCACTACAGCACCAATCACATATTCTAGTATGGGCTCCTTCTTACTATAAGTACATTAATCTCTATGTGTTTAAGATATCGTATGTCCGTTAATTAAATGAGTAACTGACAACTCAAATTTAATTAACTTCTGTTTCCGAGAGTAGTACCACTCATCCTTTGTTATCATGCAGATCTGAGTCCACCTGCAGGGTTTACATAATAATCCTTTATGAGTTCCTCAAGGGGACATCATCAGCCTAGATTATAGGACACAGTTTCCTTCTATAATCAACAGCACACCATGTACATAATACTATTTCTCAACTTATCGGGTCTTTTGATCTATCGCTCTAAATCTCACCCTTTGATGAATCAAGTATATACTAAGTACATGTGTTTGTTATTATATAGGGATTAAGAGCATGTACATTTATAGCAACAGAGGTTTAGTTCGATTATATAGTCAGTATAAATCGAACAATCCTCAGATGATCCTGCTCAATACACACTGAGTATACTAGTGTAATTCTATAGTCAAGACAGACTAAGACCAAATTACACTACAACCAATCCAATGGTTTATCCAATTCATCTTGGTTGTGAACACTGTTTGTAATCTATAAGGAACTGATAACATAGTCTTTTGTGTGTGACTCCGCACACCATGTTCATCTACAATATAGATTAAATGGACACTTGCATAGAAACTAAATGCAAATATTGATCAAATGTGATTCTTATTTCAGAATATTTATTTACATAGATAGCTAGGATTCTGGTATACATTCCAACATAACTAACTAGGACTTCTTGCTAGTCATTTAGTCTGACTAGACTTTACTGATATCCAAACATCAGGTCCTATTTGGATCAACCCTTTGTCAAACTGATCAGACCTAGGTGTATTGTCAAACATTGAAACTCTAGAGTAAGATCTAGTGCTTCTTGCACCAACACATATTTATCTACAACAACAACAACCTATTCCACAATTTTATTCATTGATAACAAGTTAACATACAACATGGATTTCAACATCATGCAACATACAACAACCAAAATACAATATACAATAGCTATAACATACAACATACAATACAAAATAACTTATTCATAAACATTAATCAAATTTACAAAATCCATTTACATTTGAATCACAACCACTATAACATCATGCAACCGGCTACAACTCAATTCCAAACATCACTATATTCAATAAAATGTACCATAGTTCACCTCATGCTAAAAATTAACAATAAATTATAGCATTTCTGAAATCTTAACGATCAACATGGTAATACAAATAGGAAGAAGTTATAATTCAAGTTAACAACCCAGTTGAAGCATTCATTTGATACACATCCTACCATTCAACACAGACCAAATTATTCATTTGATACACATCCCACCATTCAACACAAACTGAAACAAACAGCAACAATATATCATTCAACACAAACCAAAACAAACAGCAAGAACAAGAACAATAGAGGGTTTTGTTGTTTAATTGAAATTATGCTAACAGAACTAAATAAGAAAGCAAATTAAAATAGGGTTAGGGTTAGGGTTACTGTCTTCCCCAATCGGTACCAAACTGAGGAGAAGAGGAGAAAATAGGATGGTGGAAGTTGATGTTTCCGGATCAGCACTAAACAGATGAACAGGCACCATTCCGATTGAGTCACGCCAACAGGAGGACGAATCGTGCCGGAGCAAATCGCTCACAATGAGTGCGATCGGAGAAGACAAAGGCGACGGGATTCTCAGCCTCTACCATGCCGAGCCCCTATTGTAAATTGCAGACAAAAACATCAAAAAAACAAAGATTGAAAACTCCCTTACCTGCCTTTTTTGGTCAATGACGGAGGTCGAAGATGATCGACAGTCCCCTGCTGCAAATCGCAGATAGGGACCGGCTGATCCCCTACTACAAATCACAGATAGGGATCAGCTATCGTCGCTCACTGCTTCTGTGGAGGTGGAGTGAAAAGCTATCGTCGGTCACCGCTCGCTGGAACAAATCGCTCATAGCAGCGAAGCACGACCCATAGGGAGGGAAGACCTCTCACCGGAGCAAATCGCTTATGGTGAGAGTTCCTGGGTGGCGTCGGTGCTTGTCTACCTTCATGGATGTTGGCCGCCATTTTGTGTTGATCAGGAAGAAGAATAACGAAGAAGGGATCGCGACAAAGCTCGACTCGCTATTGAGTCGATTTCTCCTTTTAACTCATGCGCTAAACCAAGCTTGAACCTAGTTTGAACCGGTCGCCGCTCACTGAACCAAATTCCTCTGAACCAGTTGAACCCAAATGAATTGAACCCAACTCGAATTGAACCCAAGCTGAGCCAATTTTTGATTTTGAACCTGATTGAGTCAGATCTGATCCTGATTTGAACCAGACTCGAATCGAAATTAATTTCTCTCCAAATTGGACCTATTTATAGGCCTTCTGAGTTGATTTCTTTGGTCCAATTTTGAATATTTGCAATTGGGCTTCATCCTAATTTCTTGCAAAATCAAATATAACCAATTAATATCCATAAATTATCACAAATTAATAAGAAATAGAATGAAATCTAAAATTCATCTAAGATACAAAAATAAGCTCAAACCCCAATTTATGACATAAAATATGATAAAAAAGCCCAATATAATCCCTAATTAACCCTGTCTAAACCCACTTATCATTCATCTTATGTATATATGATACATCTTTACTAAGTGGGTTGTGAGTCATTTACCCTATATATTTATATATGTCCATATATAATGTCCTTCATTATGGATGAATTGCAAGTCGTTCATCCCTATATAAAATGTATCATTTATTCAACATATTGCGGTCATTTGCCCTTATTTAATGTGTATATGTATATGTTTGATTCTCTAAGAAATTTAAAAAGAATATATTTGTAAGAGTGTAGAAGAGGAAGATGTAAGAAATAATAAGATTGTCTAAGAGGAAAATAAAAGAGAAATTTGTGCTAAAAGATTTATGAGGTTAAATTTGTGAAAAAGGATGACCTTGACTATTTGTTATTCATTCGATTCTTTTATGGAATATTTACATCATACACTTCTCTCTTATATCTATTTTGCATTTTTATGCCCACTTCTCAATTGCTTGACCTTCAAGTTATCTGCTTAAATGTATACATGGAACTAGTGGACTTCCTTCGAAGGTATGCATTTAGTTGGTTTAGTTATCTTTTGTATTTGTATTGCTCCAACACTATTATAGTTCATGCATGACGAGTAAAGCTAGATTCATGTGGGGTGTGACATCTTGGTGCAGGGAGAACTAGAGGATCAAATTAGTGCTTTGATATATAACAAAGGGTTTAAAGTTAGATCTTGTGTAAATCTAATATGTGTGTCAAGTGTGTAGGTGCAAAAAACTTGATAAGAAAAGCTCAGATGGGTTAGGTTGATTAGATATTTGGCAAACAAATGGGTCAAGTGGACTAGACATTTATTAGATGAGGGAAAGTCCAAATAGATCAGGTAGATCATATATTTGATAGGTTAAGTCCCTGTAGGTCAAGTAGACTAGATAGCAAATAGGTAAGAAATCTTAATAGGTTAAAGTTGATTAGATATCAGACAAAGATAAAAAGCCTAAGAGAGGACTTTTTGAAAAAGAATGTTGTAAGGGAAGTGTCTCCTTATCTAGGACGTGAGTAGCCTCTTGCAACCTAGACGCTGTCTTGTACAAGAAACTAATAGATATTTCAAAGTCAAAGTCAAATAAAAATTGATAAAAGTCATCTAAGTTGTAAAGAGTTGCTTCATTAGATTATGCGATCTAAGCCATAATCTTAGTTGAATAGTAGTTAAATTCTTCATTCTTATTCATATTATGTTATGTACTTGTTAGATCAGCTTGTAGGATTTGATCAACCACAAT
This sequence comes from Curcuma longa, assembly GCF_044706935.1. NCBI lineage: Eukaryota > Viridiplantae > Streptophyta > Magnoliopsida > Zingiberales > Zingiberaceae > Curcuma > Curcuma longa. Next base: position 5,276 of record NW_027433424.1, read on the forward strand.
AAACACCTAAGATGCTTCAAAAATAACTATTTTAGTTGCCCACAAGAACAGTTGGTTGATCACATTGAACAGTACTAGTTGACCAAATGACAATCAACAATTGGTAGCAAGATGAAATTTACAAAGTTGGTCAACCACATGAATAATATCAATCAACAAGAAGTGTTTAATTAGCAGATATACATGGACAAGGAAAAAGATCATCGACAAGAACTAACTTCAGAAGCTATCTAGGCTAATTGACCACATAAATAGTAATAGTCAATCACTCAATGAGTCAACAATCGACGGAGCAAGAAGATGAACTATATTTGATAAATTTTATCCAGCCTAGTCGACTACATGAACAATACTAATTGACCAGATGACATAGTCAATAGTAGATCCAGATAATGTGGTACATGTAGCAATCGATCAAATGAGTGGTCAACTAAATAAATAATACTAGTCAATCAGAATCAAGATAATAAAATTCAGCTAACTACTACAATGGAAAATGTCAAGCATCTCGGGCTAATCGACTAGATGAATAGTATTGATCAATCAAATCATACAAATTCAAGACTATAAATAGGAGCCTCCACAAAGTGTCCACAACAACTACAATTATGATCAAGAATCAAAAGACTCTAAAAAAGCATTCAAAATGCTCTTCTTATGCTTCTTTAACAAATTTCTATGGCGAGAGATGCCAACAGGCTGCTATAATCTTTTAATATTATTTATTTTAGTTATCCTATACTTTGTCTATTGTATTTATTTTAACATAGTGTACCTTAATTTTCCTTATTTTGTTTAAATCAAAAACTTTGAAAAAATTTCTCCATCTCTAAAAGATTTTTCTGAAAGAAGAAAAGATAATAGATTTTGAGAGTGATTGACCTAATAAATTGCTAGATCATACAGTAAATATCTGGGGGTTATTGAATCATGTTAAATATTATGTCCACTTCATTGTTTTTAACACTTCACCCTATTTTTGAAATTATTTTAAGTTTATTTTATGCCATAAAAATTTTGGTAAATAATTTCAAATAACTCAATTTTGTAAAAGCTCTATTTACAAATTTGTAGTAGAGATATCAAATGCATAATCATGATTTAAATATACTAATTAATTGTTAGATAATTAAAAGTATCTTAATTAAATTGGAGAGAATTTAATTAAAAGGATTAGTTTGTTTAATTAAATAAAATATTTTAATTATAAAATTAAGAGAATTTATGATATTATAAATGAGAATATCAAATTAAAAATAATATAGTGTTAATTAAAATTTTAAAACTAGAAAATAATAATAATTTGGACATAAAATAGTTTAAATTTTATATTAGAAGTGTTGTAAACATTTTTAAAAAGTTTATAATCTTTTTAAATAAACAATTTCTAATTAAAAGTTTTGTTGAGATTAAATAAATTAATTTAATCAAATGATCAATATTAAAAAAGATAATCTAAGACTATATTTTATAAATATGAGGCCTGAGATAACTAAAACTAATACTTATATTTTATGCCTCTCTTGTATTTTGAGGATCTAATACAGTACCATTGAGTAATTTTACTCATATTAAAATTAACTAATAACTTACTTTATATTCAAATTTATTATTAATTTCTTTATTGTTAGAAAAAATAAAATTGAGATTTTTTTTTTCAATTTTCAACATTTTATTTTATTACAAAGGTCACATTACCGAACTCATTTTCAAAAACATATACATATTTCAAGAAAAATAAAATGAAAACTTGAAGAACAATAAAAAGAAAAATCTGGATGAAAATGATATATAGGACCAAAACATGTGAAAATGAGGGCAATTAAATTAGATAGTCAAAGTCAAATAATCAACTAAATATGCCATTCTTCCTTTTAGTCTTTGACACGAAAGAAGCTTCCTTTTTATGAAACATTTGTAAATTCTTTCAATAAAATAATAGGCAAGTAGTCAACCTTCTCGATCTTAATTAATTAAACATAATTAATTTTATGCCTCTCAAGTCTCATCTCATTGTACATTAATTTTATATATATATGGTTAGGTTACGAGTAGGTTAGGTTACGAGTAAATTCGAAGTACAATTTATGTATATTTAAAAATTAATCTCTAAAATATTCATCTCTAATGGGATTCACTACCGTGGAAGTTTTTTTATTCTTGTATTTGATTGTATTAATTGAATAATGGATTGTGGATGACTTTATTTATTATTTGAGCTATTTAGATTAGCTTGTTTTACCATGCTTACTTAGTTCGCAAAACTCATTTGATAAATCCAATTCATCTAATCTACTCATCTCATTCACCTAACCTACCAAACTCATTTGATCATTACGATAAGCCCAAGCTCTTCTTCCTTAGTGCACTTGAGCTTGCTAGCTCAACTCATCTAGTTAATCTATTCAACATACGCGAGTAGGTCAGGTCACTTGGTCAATCTAGCTTGTTCAATTAGTTTGACAAATTCTATTAATCGAGCTCATCCAATTTGGTTGATCCACCTTATCGCATCTACTCTATAAGTTTATTTGGTTCCATTAAATTGGTTGTCATGTTATTCTTAGTCGTTAATTAATTTGCTCACCCCTTCCTCCTTTAGCCTGTTGATAAGTTGATGCAGGAGCATCGATGAGAACGACCAGTTCGTAGCCCCTAGCACAAGTATGCTTCATTTTGAGCTCTAGCGAGGTGTAATCAGGCTTTCCAGTAGCCAACACGGCCATGTCATGGCCCCTAGCACAGGTGTGCCTCATTTTGAGCCCTAGCGAGGTGAAACCTAGATTTCCAACAACTAACACGACTAGACTGTGTCACTTGACATGGTCAATCAGTTCGTGGCTCCTTGACACAAGTGTGCTTCATTCTGAGCCCTGGCGAGGTGTAATCGAGCTTTCCAACATCCAACATGATTAGGCCATGTCTCTTGGCACAAACATGTCTCATTTCAAGCCCTAGCGAGGTGAAATCAAGATTTTCATCAATCAATACGTTTAGACTATGCCACTTGACATGGTCATGTTGTGTTCGGCTTTTTAACGAAGCAGAACATGCCGTTCCAACAAGGAATATGACCTAATCGTATTCCCTAGCATGATCGTGCCAGCCGACACAATAGTGTGGTGCCACTATGGTTCAAGTAGGTTGAGTCACCAAACGCCCATTGTTTAGAGTTTATTTTGTTTGTTTTATTTTTTTAAAATTTTTAGACTATTTAAACACTTATTTGAGTTGATGTTAAGGTGATTATTTTTTGTTTAACAAAGTTCTTTTCGCTTCTACGTTTATCGAATTTCCTTCCTTCTATTTCTTTCTCTATAATCCCTCTGAGAAAACTCACCCATAAAATAATCATTATTCATAAGTCTATCCTATCAACCTAGCTTGATCCCTTGATTTATTTGGCATGCTAGATACTTGCCACTTGATTGGCTAGTTCATAATATAATAATTGACAAAGGAGTTTAGTAATGAAAAAATCTAATTACTTTCGTCGGCCTATATTTTCAACAAAATTTATATTCGAAGCTTCTAAGATTCAACATTCATAAACAAATTCAACCAATTTTTTAAAAATATAATTTAATGGAGGAAAATTATGGTGTACTTATCTTATTAATTACTCCTTTATAAGAAATAATGCATAAATAATATTCATTTTATTAAATTTCAAAATTACTCCTACTTCACGAAAACATTCACTAAAGTTGATTGCTGATGAACAATAAATCTAAGAAGAAAATCCTGAGTAGAGGTGTAAATAAATCAGAGTCTACTCGTCAGCTTTGTTAGCCGACTTAAAAAATATTTGATTTATATTTAAAATTATCAAATTTGAACCGCATTCAAATATATTTGATAATTTTTTCGAATCTATAATATTTTATTCGATTGTTCGTAAGGTATTTGTGAGCTAAACTTGAATCGAACTCTAGTTATTTTTATATACTTTTAATTTAAATATATTCAAATTAAATCAAAATTATTTATATTTTTGAGATTTGAATTGATTCTGAATATTGATTTGAATAGCAACCCTAAGAAGATTATAAGAGGCATGTCCAATTACCTCTAGGGATAAACTGAAGAGTTATTTTAACAATCTTAAAAATATATGGAGTATGCGAAAAGGAGCGAAAGGCAGTTTTTTTTTCCAATTTGAGCACGTCTTCTCTTCTTCTCTTTTATTTATTTACTGCCGGTGCCCGAGTCCACACGGAGATTGTGATTTCACAAGAGCTGCTTCTTAATTCCTCGTCTAGAGCAGAGAGCAGTCGCCGGTCTTCTTCCTTCCCTACTCCCCTCCCTCCCTCCCTCCTCGCTCCTCCTCTCCTCTCCTCTGTCTTTTCATTTTGTTCATCGTCAATCTCTTGCTTTTACTTTCGACTTTCCCGGAGATCGGCGGTCGACCTCATGGCGGGGCGTTACGAGAGAAACCCCTTCGATGAGGAAGAGGAGGTCAATCCCTTTGCGGTGAGTGAGTCGAATTCGCCTTGCCCATATACATTATTTTGCTTCGCTTTTCTTGCTCTTGCTGTGTTTATGATCATTCTTGATGAATTGATTCATCGAAGATCTATCCTTCATATCTGGTATCCGGTATCCTCGTTGTTGGATTATGTTTTTATTTCCCGAACCTGGGATTGTTTGTGGACGAAGTCATGCCTCGTCCAAAGTTAGGAACGCCTTTAGTGTTTTTTGGTATTTTATCTGTATGATATTGGCCTCTAATTTTTGTTCTGTCGGGATTATAGAATATGTATAGAAAATGAGGATTTTGATTGATTTGAGATGTTTTGTCGCTGGTCGTCTGACGCAATGCGTGTTGAATAGGAGATGCACTGACAGTCATGATTATTGACATTTGGGAGAAATAATGCCATTATTTCTTGATTTATCAAATATTTATATAATAGCATCACCTTCCAACTTGAATATGAATTCTCTACGCATTTGGTATCAACCGAGTAGAAAATTAATATCAAGATAATTGAAAACAAGTAATAGAGAATAATTCACAAGGAATATTCACAGCTTTGGTGGATACAAATATCGTCCTCCTTGAGCTCCACTCTCAAACTGGAGTTCTTAATGCATATATAGTTTGGATAAAGAAATCACTCTTTTGTATGAGACTTGGTAACAATTTGTTTTGTTGCAATGACAAAAGGAAGATGAGTAGTCTTTGTCACATTGTAAAGTTGAAATACATGATTGTTGATTTTAATATGTTTGGTATTAAGCTCCCCTCCTTCTACACTTAAGCTCCCCTCCCTTAGATTCAAATTCAAATTTATCTAGAGGAAAAGAAATAAAATTTCTAACATACATCAAAAAAGTGCACTAAACAATCCAAATTGATAAAATTCATTACAAACTTGTATTCGTCATCCTCATCAAAGATCTAAATGAAACCCTCAAGTTTACTTGTCCAAAAATAGATAAAAATTCTAATTTTGAACTTTCTGCTTGATACAATCGATACCAATAGGTACTAGTCAACTACCAACAAAGCCAGTGGATTGGTCATATGATTCAACCTATTGCGCTTTGAACCACACACTCGTGCCAAATTCAAAAATTTGTAGGAAATTATACATTTTGAAAAATCATAAAATTTGCAAACAAGTTTGTTTCAGACTATTTATGATAGAAAAATCATTTTTCATATGAATTCATCTTAATTTTTAAAATGGACACAAACTTAAGAAACACACCAAAGTTTCAATTGGGTATGAAATTTAAAGTTTTTTGTTTTGAAATCTAACTTTGAAAAAATTGTATTTTCAAAAAAAAAAAATCAACTATCATCTTGGAGCCAAATGTACACTATTAATACATTAATCATCCCTATAGTTCCCCATAATTGGTTAATGATTACTATTTTAACACTTTATGGTTCATCAAGATGCCTCGGGCATTGTGAATCAACGGTATCACCCTATACATCTCACCTAATAGTTGTATTTTTTAATACAAAAGATCAAATTCTTCTTATATTTTTAATACAAAATATCATAATTGGTTAATGAAGCATGTCTTCTTATATTTTTAATACAAAATATCATAATTGGTTAATGAAGCATGTCTTGCTTGACATTGATTCTCCAATGCTTGTCAAAGCTTTGATGAGCTCCTTGAATCTAGCATATAGTTTTGCCACGGTCTCCCTTTTTGCATCTTGAAGTTATTGATTTGGGCTTTTAAGAGGTCTCATTTTATTAACTAATTTGTGTTTTCCCTTTATGTAATTCCACTAGTTTCTCCTAAAGCTCCTTAGCGGATTCAAAAGCTCAAATTTTGATTAATCTCATGCGAGGGGAGCGTACTTAACAAATAATACTTGTCTTTTCCATTGGTCGTGTATTCATCCGTTTGCTTCTTAGTTCATTGGTTCTTATATAATTTTTTTTTGTCAACATCCCTAAGCACTTCAAAAGTATTTTGCCATCATAAGAGTTGTACTGAAATCTATTTTGAAGAATACCTCCATTTGATGTTTCTACATTGAAAATTCACTCTCTAACGTTGATGGGTAGATGTTTGATCCAAGAATTATCTTGTTGCTTCCTCAGTAGTTAGTCCAATGAAGAACTTCCTAACTTTCATACCACTTGTTAAGACTAGTTGAAATGGATGATCCTAAAGCTAGAGGGGGTGAATAGCAATTATTTCTGCAAATACAAACTTTTACTACTCTTGATACAAGATGAGAAAGGTCATACAAGAGTTAGTGCAATGGAAATGAAAGCATAAATAATTGCATACCATAATCACTAACACAAAAGTAATGTGGTTTGGAACCCATAGCTTATGATTCGTGACAAAGTGACTCCCAAAGCTCACTATCTTTCTCCTTCACGGATAACTTCTAGAGGTGGAAAAATTATTGGATTGTTGAATGTGACTAGAGGGGAAGGGTGAATAGTAAATTACTCATTTCTTACTTGATACTACAAATGTATTTTTAACTCAACGGAAATATTAAAAATACAAACACAAAACTCATGAGGACGGAATACTCCCGAAATCTCTCTATACTCTTTACTTCTCTGATACCTTTTGGCTACCTAAAGTGCCAACTTTATTAGGTTAAGTTAACTACTCTCTCCTAAATTAGTTGATACGCTCTAAACTCATTTAGCGTGATTGAATCACACTCATGGGATCCAATACCTATTGGCTCTGTTTGGGTTCTCTAGGTACTTACAAGGGATGACCTCTCTTGATAGCTTCCTAAGCATTCTCTTAGGTCTCTTAGAAACTCTAACCTTGGTGGTCTTATCAAGTTGATCTATAGGGATTGCCTCACTTGATGCCTTGCTACCACTTCCAATCCTAGAGGGTTCTTTCGACTTTGTACTATAATAAAAGTGGCCCCTATTATAGGTTAGCACACTAACCTTTGACTTTGACTGGAATTTGTATCCCAAATCACTTTTGTCATTGGTCACCTCTTGCCTCATTAACCCTAAGTTTACTTTCTTGGGCTCATTAGTTATTTTCTTTGGGATCTTTCCTAAAAGATGAGTCTTGACCTCAAAGACTTGATTTTCCTTTTCTGACACCCTAATTCTAAATTTCTAAACACCATCATGAATTGTTTAGAATTACCCTTAGGATCACTAGATTTTCTATTCTCGTGATATGAAACACTAAAATCATAATATTTTTTACTCTACTATGCTCTTATCATTATAATCATTCTTGTAGGATGATAATATTACCTTAAGAACTCCCTTTGACTAGAGCTTCCTTTCTTGACTCCTTTGGGTTACCTCCCATTTAGACATTGATTGTGGTAGTTCCCTTCTTGTGGTGCTTTCTTCTTCCACACAATTCAATGAGGTGGATGGTTTGCCAACTTTGACTCCAAAGGTTGAAATTGAAACTTTGTCGCTCTAATGTCAATGACCTTTGCTCCTCACTTTAATGGTGATATGGAGGTTTCCTCAACTTTTCGGAGGTTGAACTTTTCTTATCTTCCGATGTTGAACACCTCTCATCTTTCAATTCTTCTTGCTCTTGAGTTGATGAGCTCCTTTCCTACTCTTTCACTTTTTGAATTGGTGAGGGATTCTTATAGAATTAGATTAACTTGGTCCATAATTCATGAGAATCTTTGTACTTACCTATCTTGCACAAATATTGTTAGGCAAAATATTAATCAACAAATTGATTACTTTATTGTTTACCTCGAATCTTTAGGATCGCTCCTCAATCTATTTTTCTCTTTTATGGACTCTTCCCTTCTTATCCTTTAGAATTTTGGAACCATCTACCAAGGCAAACCAATTTTTGACATCCGTCATTACAAAGTACTTGATCCTTCACCAATAAGCAAAATCTCTAATTTTGAAGTGTTGTTGCAATGAAACTCGACTTGGTTCTGATGGACCAAGGTTATGTTTTGATGTTTGATCAATATATTTGTGTTCTAATATGTTAAATATGTCAAGATTGATCGCATATTTGATAGTGTACAAAGTCTAATTAGGTCAAGGTCGACTAGACATTTGACATTGGTTGAAGTTCAACAGGTGTTGATAGACTAGAAAGTCCAACAAATGTTGGCAGATGTGGAAGTTCAACAAGGAGTTGGCAAGGGATGTGGAAATTCAACAAGGAGCTGACAAGCAAAAAAAATAAGTGGGTCAAGGCAAAGTAGAACAATGGAGTTGGCTGTGGAAGTCCTAAGAGGTTGAGGATTGGATATAAGTAGGTGATGAAAGTCCAGATAGCTCAAGGTGGATTAAGCGCATGACAGTTGTGGAAGTGAGGATTGTTTAGATGTTAGGCATGTGTTGGAAATTCAAGTAGGTTATGGTGGACTAAATGATTGACAAATGCTAAAGTCATGGTAGATCATGGTCGACTGGGTACTAGGCAATGAATGAAGTTCTGGAAAAATGGTTTTTACAGACGAGAAGTATTCCCCTAGTAGGTTGAGGTTGGATACTAGGCAAGGATGAAGTCCTCGTGGATTGAGATCGATTTGTACTAAATAGACAAGGAAGCCCTAGAGATATGCAGTCTCTTGGCATGAAAAGGATTTCACCTTAGTGTGGCTATAATCAAAGTGTCATTTGAATTGGTGAATAGAAGCAATTAACTCATGAACCAGAAATCATGAAATTGTAGTTTGGTTAGATTTGAGATTTACAATAGTCGAACTGATGAGAATAGGAGTTGGTTAATGGTGCAATTGACTAATTGGAATGGTTGAGTCGACTGAAAAACTGAAACCGCAAAAGGATGTGTGGTTTTGAGTAGTCAACTAATGGAGTAGTTGATTGAGCACAGAGTGTTGGGAATCATATGCGATAAAACAAAATTTCACAGTGGAAAATAGGATCCCTCGAGCAATCCATGCGAAAAATTCGTACAAGTTTAGATCTATGAAATCCTATCTAATAGGATTTACCTTTGATGCGTGCCCTTCGCTTATCCCACTCATCCAAAGGTTGTCGGATCTCTAGCACGTTCAAGTGTCCGTGCCTCTATGTGTATCCACATTAACACTCACACTTTGGAAAAACTTGGTTGTGCTAGCAACCTTGAAGAACTCGACCAAGAAGAAGAGGAGAGGAGAAGAATGAACCACACTTGAGTTTTTGCAAGAAAAACTCTTTTATACTCATGCCATGAATACCAAAGATTTTAGGTATTTTTTATTCTCTCATCAATGCATGAGGCTTTTGGTATTCTCTCATCAATGCATGAGGTCTTTTTGGCATTCTCTCATCAATGCATGATTAATTTTATTAATCATGCATGATAACTTCCATGCATGATAACTTCCTCTTCTTCAATGTATGATTAATCCATATTAATCATGCATGATCAATCAAATCCATTTATCAACTTGGTTTAATTTGAGTCTAACTCAAATTCAATCAACTTGAGTCTAACTCAAGTGTAGGTGATAACTGTTCTTGTCGCACTATGATTTCAATTAATTATCAAGTTTCAACCAATAATGTAGTATATAGTTAGCCTGAATCGTCTCTCAAGGACCCAATAAAATGCTTGCAATCTTCAAATCTAATAGAATTTAGTATGCTATGAGAAGATAAAAAAACTAAACTAGTGTATGTTTTGGGGGGTTTAAATGTTAGGAACAATAAAAACTCAACCACCAACTTACTCCTAACAATCCTAATTGTCTGGAATCGAAATTTTAGTTAATTACACTCCAAACATGGCCAAGAAACAAGAACGAACAGAATTAAACATAAAGGGACAGCATGAAACGAAACATGACAGATTTGATACGAAACATGACAGAATTTTTTACTAGGCAATTTAACAAACTACTTGCATTCAAAAGGGAGAATTCAACAAACTGTAACAAGTAAGATGTAAAAGAGTAATAAACTAACAAAGTATTAAAGTAGCAATTGTAAGGAAGCTAAATTAATATCAAAAGAAAGAACAATCAAACAAAAAGGTGTAAATTGATGGAATTTGCTGAAATGTGTGTTGTCCACTCGCGCAGGAAGAAATGGGGGGCTGCTTGGCTCTATCCGACCGGCTGGAGCTTCCGTAGAGGACTGTGGCGTTGTTGCTTGAAAGTTTGAGGGCGTGAAGGCTGGCTGTGATGTTAAGGCTGCTTGTGGCGGGAGGGAATTGAAGTGGCTGGAGGTGGCGGTGTGAGAGATGGAAGTGAGTAGAGTTGTTGTTTGGTGGGAGCGTTGCTGCTTGGTGGAGAGTGAGTGGCGGTGGGGAGTGGAGATGGCTACTGTGGTGAGTGGTGTGAAGATGAGCGTTGGGGAGTTGCGTTAGTGGAGAGGGGCGTGAGGCTTTGTGTGGAGGCGTGAGATGAGGAGTGGTGTGCGTGAGTGGGCTGTGAGGGCGTGTGTGAGTGGAGATGGGTTGCTACCATGAGTGGAGGGAGGTGGGTGGAGGAAGGGATGAGGGAGATGGATTGGTGGCTAGGGCTTCGAGTTATGTGTGTGATGAGGGAGTTGTGAGGTGGGAAGTGGGCTGCGTGAGTGGAGTGGGCGTGAGGTTGAGGGAGGTGGCGTGAGGGGTGTGAGTGGGGGAAGTGGAGGCGTTCGTGAGGTGGGAGCTGATGAGTGGAGAGTGAGATGGAGAGATGGGTGGCGTGAACGTGAGGGATGGGATGGAGGTTTTGTTATGGAGGCGTGAGTGGAGGGAGGTGAGGAGTGAGTGGAGGGATGGCTGATGTGTGGAGAGTGGTGATTGTGTGGTGGAGATAGAAGTGAGGTGTTGATGTGTGGTGGAGATGGAAGTGAGGTGTTAGGGTTGATCTCCTCCTTCTCTTCCTTTTGTACTCTCTTTCTCCACCCTCCATTCCTTGGATGTAAGGTTCAGATTCATTGTGGATATCCCCCTTTCCTTTAGTAACCTAGATTCAAATGAAGGGTTGAGATTAAGTCTTCATCATGATGCCCAACTTAGTCCTTGAAGACCTTGATGACCAAGTTGCCCTACAAATCAAATTGGATGAAACATAAGTCTAAAAATATAGAAAAATTCAAATAGTATCAAAATACATCCAATTGACAATTATATGTCATCCAAGGCATAAATGTACACTTAAAACCTTAAAATTCTTTATTAATGATGTCAATTTGATCATCAATTGTGTTAATCATTAGTAGGTCATCCAATGAGCTTAATTGTTCTTTTAGTCAAACTAAAATGAATCCATCTCCAAATAGAGTGTTATTTGTGTGTGACCCAATAAGTTCTTGTAACGTTGGCAATGTTTCTAAAACTTATTTTAGAAACATAAGCAATGAGTGACATCTAGCAATGCATCATTGCTATCCAAGTGACAGGAATGTCGAGATCCGACATAACCTCCGTGACTATGATAATGTATGATCATGTCTTTCTATCCTCGATATCTAGATTGATCAATGAGGCATAAACCGCGTCATCTTCTTATCAATCTTTGTGTTTTTTGATCCCCAAATAGACTTACTCAAGCAAATGAGCTCAATATCTCATATTGACTCATTTGACCATGGTCATGTATTTCGTTGTCCTACTCTATTAAGAGGCCGCAAGATCTCACTCTCGTTATATGGGAGGGATAGATCTCATCTACATCACTCACATCCCTCCGCATAATTCGATACATACCCAGTGATCACCTTTATAGTCCACCCTATTACAGGTGACGTTTGACGATACCAAAGTATATAACTCCTTATGTAGGGAATCGTAATGACTTCAGGTCTAAGACTATTCATACCAATAGTCACATTAAAAAGTTTATGACACTCATATAATGATCTATAAAGCTTTCTCATAGCAGGTCAATTTAGTATACATTCTTTAATGTATACCCATGTGTCAATTCGATATCCCATATCCATGACTTGTGAGATCAAGTCATCCAGTTGTCCTACATACTAATCTTAGCGCATTAATATCATCCCTGAATATTAATGTTTGACTAGGAATGATTAAGAGTAGTGTTTTCTATATCATCTCACTATCGATTCAAACAATCGATATGATATAGATTAGAACCAGCTACCTAAGGACATTATTATACTTAGTTATTTGGCATAAATACAGAGTAAGTATAATAACAAAAAATCATGCCTTTATTAATAATAGAATATGATACAAAAGTCCCTAGTCAATCATCACATAATTGGCTCTAGGGCTTCTACTAACACAGAGCACCTGCCATAAGTCGAGAAGCCAACAAATAGAAGATCCTATTTGGGTGAACAATCGATTGATATTAAAATAGGAAACTAGGATCAAGCTTTTGAGTTGATAAGACAATAGCAATGTTCAAAATCTTCATGTGCTACAATGGATCAATTGATTAGAAGACACAATAGTCAACTGACGGGAGACAAACATTTGATTGATTGATTAGCAAATTCTAGAATGAACAAAAGCTCTACAAAAGGGGTTTTCGAGGTTGTTTTTAGCTAACATTCATGTGTGGTTTCTTGGGCGAGTTCTATTGCATTCCAGAGCCATTTCAGAGCAATCTAAAGCAAGCAAAAGAGAAAGTTGTTTGTTATTCATTTACTTTAGTTTGCTTGTAGTTGTTATTCTTCTTTTGTATTGCCATAAGAAGAGATTTGTAAGACATTTTGTTCGCCTCAGGAAGAGTTTTGTAAAGGAGAAATGATAGAGGCTTTGTAGGTAATCCGACCTAAAGGATCATAGCTATCAAGTAGGGGTCTGAGGGAGGATGGCTAAACAATGTAAATTGGTTTGTATGATTGTGTCTTATTTTGAGGGAGGATGGCTAAACAATGTAAATTGGTTTGTATGATTGTGTCTTATTTTATAGTGTTTTGTTATTATATTTTCGATGTGCACTAACATCTTGTAGATGAGCATAGGGTAACAATAGAAAAAGGCGAGTGTCTAATCACCCTCCATCCACATTCACGATCCAACATTATGGATGGCGGGATTCAAATACCATATCTAAGCCCATCTCCAAACTTCGTAAGGGAAAGAGCTTGATTCTAGCTAATTCTCTACTTCTGTAGCCTTGCCCTCATGGTGGTTTGTCCTTGAAGATCATACTCGCTCTAATTCCAATTGTTGATATCAAAGGACTCCTCAAATTTGTGACTCTTTTAATACCTTATTCGATTAGCAATTAAGCCTTTTGGAGCTTTCTGACTCTGATACCAATTATTGAATTGTTAAATGCGATTAGAGGAGGTGAATAATCGATCACTCATTTCTTGCTTTATTCTACAAATGTATTTAGTGGAAATATTGAAAATGCAAACACAAAACACACAAGTAAATCAAACAAGGCAATTTACGTAGGTTGGAATCACTAGTTTCTACTCGATGACCTATGATCTATCATTAGATCACTCTCGTTTTCTCCTTCTTGGATGCCTTTTGGAGGTGGAGAAACCTCTTAACCTCTTTAACTATGAGCTACAACAAGAAACTACAATGGTAGATAGAAACAATTTACAACATAAAAGAAGAATTGCAAAATGGAGTTTTTCTTAGCTTGCTTTTACTTGAATACCTCTTATAGAGTTGTTGCCAATAATTACTTGTTGTAATATGCACAATTAGTTGATTGTTGACTTACCTCAGTTGACTAATTACTAGTTGAGTTAATTGAACCTATGTGTGGTTAATTGTTTGGCTCCCAACAACTATTTGAGTCGACTGATTTCCTGTAACATCTGAGTCATTTGAAGGTCACAGTCAAATCTATCATATCAATGACTCTCTTCTTGGATTTCAACAATCGAATGATCTTCCTCAATAGTCGACTGACTTACGAACACAAATATTATGTTTGTTGGAAAACTAACCTAAGTCAACTACCTCCCTTCAGTCAATTAAAACATTAACTCCAACCAACTCTAAGATTGAGTCATCTCTTAAGTAAGTCTACTCAAATCGTAAACTCCTGGTCACTTATGGACTCTCGTCTTGGGTTTTCCTGCCAGGAGGCCCACACTTCTTGGAATTCCTTGTCTTGCCAAGGGTCTTCACCTCTAGGCCTAAATACTATGTCTTCCAGACTTCCTTGTCTACTTAGTATAGGTTGACCTTCACTTACCCAAACTTCCACTACCTACATATAGGTCTAGCCTCCAGACTTCAGCATTTACCCAATGTCAATCAAGCTTTTAAGTCTTCCACTTGCCTAGCAGTAGGTCAACCTCGATTCATTAGAACATCCACTTTTCGAGCCTCAAGTTAACCTTGACTTGCTAGGACTTCCACTTACCTAGCCTTAAGTTAACTTTAACTCGTCAGACTTCCATTTGCCTAGGTTACTCCTCTAGGACTTTCACATACTAATATCTTGCCAATCTTAACTTGTTGAAACTTTATCACTTGCCTGACATCCATCAACATTGACTTGTCAACACTGCATCACTTGCCATACATCTAATCTAACCTACCTATACTTCCACACTATAATACCTATTGGACTTTCTATTTGCCAATGCTTATTGGACTTTTCTCTTGTCAACACCCTATTGAACTTTCCTCTTGCTAATTGTCCAGTCAACCTTTACTCACTTGAATTTCATTCAATGTAAAGTATCTAATCATTTTGACCTGCTTGACATATTTGTCGAACTTAGACTAGGTCATACTACCTAAATATTAAGGCATCACACATATTAAATAGACATTAAAACACCTTGGTCTAACAAGACTAAGCTAGAGCATTATTACACCAACAAAGTTCTCTTACAATAAGACCACACAACAAAGATTAAGAGGAAGACTAAAAAATACAAGGAAAGACTCAATATGATCTATCCAATTTTATTTTCGATTTTGTTAGTCTTCAAACATCCACTTTCCTTTATATAACCTTCAAACCTTTCAAATATCATTTGTTCATTCTTATTTGTCCACCATTCAATTGACTTAGCCACACACAAAAATGTTCTATTGTTGGCTCATTAGCTTGAGTCGACTGCTTAGTTGACATCAACCACCATTATTTAACTAGAATGCCTCAATAATTAACTAACATCAAACTCAAGCGTGAATAAAAATGTTTTGTTCATTGGCTAATTCAATCAAACTACTATTCAATTGAAGATCACCTACAATTGATTGGATTGTCAACTACAACCATCCTAATAGTTGAGTTTTCGCCTAAGTTGAAGACTACCCTCTCTCTGGTACAATCTCTCAACTCTTGATTGACTTAAGAGTATACCTTGTAGCTCCTTCACCACGAGGCCAATTCTCGTCAAGCTTCTTGTCCTTGGATGCACCCAAGTCCTCAGTTCGCTCCACATGCCATCCTTCACATTCCGCTTATGTAGTCCGTCTCGTTTAATTTAGCTGCATTGCAATGCTCCTCATCTTGCGATCTCTCGAATGTCTCATTTCATTGTTTTATGATTTCTTTCGGACCTTGAGCCATTGGGTCACCATCAACCTTGGCCATATCAAGGCATCTCCATATGTATATCCATCAAGTCCTATATGATTTAATACACATATCATAAACTTATGACTCTAACTTAAACTCTTTGTCTAAACATTAAAACCCATGAAAGGTCCCGATAAGAAAAGGGCTCGATTGCATCAACACAAGATACTATGTGCTATTTTTCTCAGGAGAGGTAACTTTTTTGTCATAACCTATGTCGTTTGAAAGTAAAACCCACTTTCTTGTAGGTGATGCACTCATGAATAAGCACAATAGCTAACAAATGACATTGATAGTCATGAAGGTAAGTAAGAGGATGTAACAACTTAGCTCAATATGAGTTATGAGTTGATAAAAAAAGTTTATAAGCTTTAGATAAGAGAGCTACTATTAATTTGGGCTTGGACATTTTTAAGAGGTTGTCAATGTTTGGAGGTTTGTGAAGCTTCAACGGGGGTCACAACGTGTTTCAAAGGTCTGTAAAGCTTTGATAGAGGTTGCGAGGTGATTCAAAGGTTAGTGAAGCTTCTATGGAGGTCACAGTATTTTGGGACCAGAACATCATAGGCGAGGTGATCACCCAACTGAAGGACTTCCATTATTTATGACATGAGTGGAGGAGATTTGTTTCATGATCGATGAATGGTATGACATCTACAAAGTGAAGCTTCTACAATCAACACTACAAATCTTCTCTTCCTCCCCGCCCCCCTACCCCCCTCTTCCCTTCTACTTTTCTAATGTTTGGCACATCCATTGACATTGGCACCTACAACACCCAATATATCTCTTTTGGTTGAAGATCATAACTTTGCATAGGGTTGTAATTTCAAACCTTGGAGGGGGACTACCTACACAAATTCTCCTCAACAATAGTTAAAGTGATTCATTCTTTTTAAAAAAAGACGGTTAAGGTGTTTCTTCATGCTGGCAATAATTTCACATATGTTGAGAACTAAGAAGTTACACAATGGTTATCAAGTGGATAGTACCTTAAACATTATACTTGAAAGTCCAAATGTTTTCAAGTCGTCATTTATTTGTCTTTTTAGTCCTGTCCAACTAAAGAAGATGCATTGTTGATGCAACGAACAAATCTTGAATACCAAGGGGATTCTGCCCCATTAAGGAGTGCCTAATGAAGGGTGGTTGTAAAACTTGTATACTATTCCATGGTTTAGTCCTACTAAAATAGATGTGGGGCTACTAAGGTAAGCAAAATTGCAACTGGTTTCTTGAAGCAAATACTAAAGGTGGTAAGTAAATATAAGAACTTCTTTCTGAAATTAGTAATGTGTGTCTTATGTGAGAAACATCTTTTCTGTTTCAATGATCACTTGCCATCTTTATTGAACTATAGGTACTAAAGCATTTATTTTGTGACTGTTGATGTTGCAAGTGTTCATCTTACTTTCTTTATCACTTAATTGTGGTATATTTTGTTTGCAGATTTGATTTACTATCCTTAATAAAAAAAAATGCACATGTTGTGTCCTTATTTTGCAGCAGGATGCTGGAATTAGGGGGAAGTCAAGGGATTCAAATTATGGTGGAGGTCAATCCTACATGGTAGTGAGTTAATTTTACTTTTCTTTTGTGTGATAATGTTCTTGGTTGCATGTTTGATTAAGATGTATGCCATGTTATTCTTCTGAAGATTCTTTATCCAAAACAATTTTAATAATTATTTTCTTTGGTGTGGTTTGGGTTCACCAATATCCACACTAATTGTGCAGAATCCCACTGCTCCTCCATTAAGTTCCAGGCTTTCACCACTTCCTCCAGAACCTGCTGATTTCTACAATGACTTTGGAACTACAGTTGACATTCCTCTTGATACATCAAGTGTATGTTTGAATTTCTATCCATGAAATTTAACATATAAATCAGTAAATCAAGTCCATTTAACCAGGACAAGTTGTTAGCATTTTTCATAGTGTGCTACTCAATTTGGTATCTAAAAGTGTCATGGGAAGTCATTTTGACAATGGTGCATAGAGTTGCATATACTTTGGTTCTAAAGATTACATCTTTGATGTCATAGTACGTGTTGGTCTGATGTATATGTACAACTCCTGTTTGTGTATGCTTTAATTGGATTCTCATTACTGTCTTTTTGTGTAGGACCTGAATAAAAAAGAGAAGGACCTTCGAGCCAAGGAGGCAGAACTAAATAAGAGGGAAAAGGTATGCCAGTCATCTAAATTCTGATGTGAACTTGTGCAAACGATCTAAAAAAATCCTACTGATCATCTATCTTTTTGCATCTTATTGACAATTGCGGCTTTTTTTAATGAACTATTAGTACATAATTGTTCACGGATAGCTAGAAATAGGATCCATAGTGTTGAAATTTCCATTTTCATTCCAGAACTATCTTCTTGCTGCATCTTTATACTCATGATAAACTACTTTCTGTCTGGTAGGAACTTAAACGTAGAGAAGAGGCAGCTGCCCGAGGTAAAAAATTTCTAGAATTTATTATCTATGGACTCTGATTTTACTACATTGTCATTTATCAGATAATGAGAAATCTCATTATAGATGATTAATTCTAGTCCATTTTTTCTACTTTTGTAGCCGGTATTGTGATAGAGGAAAAAAATTGGCCATCCTTTTTTCCTATTATCCATCATGATATTGCTAGTGAGATTCCCATCCACGTACAGCGATTGCAGTATGTTGCATTTGCTTCATTACTAGGTATGTATTGACTTGTTTCACTTCAAGCTATTTTATGACTGAGCTATATTCTGGAGCATTCTGTTTCCAAACTTTGGCATTTATGGATTTAACTACAAAAATAAAGTGACATCATATCCTTCTCTTTGCTTGCTTTCCTGTTTTGTTTTTTATGTTTTACTTTCCCAATGGAAACCAAAACCCACTTCTTTTCATGTGCCTATGAACTTTGAACAGGTGTTTAAATAGTGAAATTTTGCATTTAAAAATTTCAGGGTTAGTTGCATGCCTCTTTTGGAATTTTGTAGCAGTTACTGCAGCTTGGATTGCAGGGGAAGGTGCTAATGTTATTTGGCAATGCCCTATGTTTCTCAATGTTAAATTTATTTATTATATCATGATGATGCTGATTTTTCTTGCTTTGTATATAGGAGTAAGGATCTGGTTCCTCGCCGTCATCTACTTTATTTTGGGTGTTCCTGGAGCTTATTTGTTATGGTATAGGCCACTTTATCGTGCCATGAGGTACTATTTGTCTGGAATCTTTCTTTTTAAATCTTGTAAATTGAACTTGAATTAATTCAAGCTTTAATCATACTTCTGCATATCAAATGAATAAAAATGTCGAACGTCATACTCATGTATCTCTTACTGCTGGTAGAATTGTAGAATGTAAACAGATTTATTCTATTCATGAACTTGGCTCAAGCTGTTTTATGCTGCTGCGTGATTCAATTCAGGCATGAATCACTGGTGTGATTTGGAAACGTGCAAATTCAAACTAAAATTTATAACATGATCTTATACTACACACCCAATAACAATGTAAAGCAACCACAACTGTCATTCCCAGGCTTGCAGGCTGTATGTGAGCATCAAAATCACAATCCACTATAAAAGATAGGATGGAAAATCACAACAAAAAATTTTATTAACTGTAATTATATGTTAAATTTTAAGTAATACTTAGTAGAATATATATTGTATTATGTAAAATACATTTTAGCAATAATGGATGGGGCTATCACAGTTAAGATGATCAAAAATACCTTTTAATTTAATTAGCACAAAGTCAAGTCATAAAAATTCACAAAAAATATTGAATTTGTAAATCAAGAAAAATTTGATATTTTTTCAACATCATCAAGGTCTCCTTTTACTAAATGTCAACAAAAAATCTAAAATATATTCTTTTTCTTGTTTTATGAATTATAAAATAAATTGTATGATAAATTCCTAATAATTTCTTTGTGATTATTTAAAGTAATCAATTTATCATCTGTTTAAAATATTATTATAATAGACTTAAAATGTAGTTATTTAAAGAGCTGTTGTAAATAGCAATTGCATTTGCATGCAGCCAAACAACAGACTTATCTGCAATATATCTATTCCTAAACCTAATTTTTATCTATAGGATTACCAATTGTAAGCAATCAAATCCCCCCTTATTTTGTATATATTTGCAACATACATAGGAATATCAGCTTAAGTCTTGTTATTGAGTTATGAACTCACAGACTTTGAAATGTATGTTGTAGGAATGAAAGTGCTTTAAGGTTCGGATGGTTTTTCTTGTTTTACCTGGTAGGTTTTGTCTATTTCTAACTCCGTCCACAAAGATTTCAATGATGTTTTATCACAGAAATATCTTTTGAGGCATCTACTGTATTAAATCTTCTGCAGATTCATATAGCTTTTGTGGTCTACGCAGCAGTGGCTCCTCCAATTATCTTTAAAGGAAAATCTTTGGCGTAAGTTCTATTATTGTGCCTTCAACATTCTCTCGTATGCATTTTTGTCATCAGAACGTAATTGGCAACCTCATAAGGCTTTTTTATATTATTACTTTAGAGGCTAGAACTCATCCCTTCTAATTATGTTGGTAATGCTAACTTTATAAGCTTTATGTTAGTTTGTATGCATCAACCTACTGGTAGTGTAACCAAATATTACCTCAGTTGCATTGGCCAACACATTAGGCTTGGGGAGAGCCCATATGGTTGTCCCATTCTACACCACATCTGTACAAATGGGTATTTACACCAGCTTGACCCATTGAAGGTGGCCATAAATAAAATCAATCACATTTTGATCCTATACTTCATTCTCAGAAGCTATTACTGGCTAATTAATGAAGCATACTTTCTATTGTCCATAATTTACTGGGCTCGTCTTAATATTGAACCCACTTCAAAGCAATTTTATTTGAATCTTGTATACTTTGTTGCTGACCTCTAGCCAAAACCTCAACTATTTCAACATTTGATCAGATAAGATAAAATGGTTTGGTGATGGTCTATAATAATCTAGAACATGGTTTAAAATTTCGTACAACGTCGAGCGAGCAAAACATGTGGAATTTTCTGTTCCGCTGATAGTCCGGCATCGATACAGCAGGGCACCATGCGATCGTAGTGACACAATGCTATATATGAATCATTATCTTACAACAAGTTGATCAATGGTATAGAAGTGAATTAGGAAGAGATGGCAGGAACAAATGAAAATCTTATGTAGAAAAAACGTCCTATTGGTTATTCTGGTGCCACTTATCATTTAGCTGACATTTCTCTTTTGCCAATTTGTTGCAGAGGAATCCTCGCTGCAGTGGATGTCATCGGCGATCACGTGATAGTTGGGGTCAGTTCTTCACTATTCTGTATATAAATGTGTTTTTTTTACCCAAACCTCCTCTATTAAGCTACTGTTTTAGAGTCAATAGACATGATAAACTTTGATACTATTTGTTAGACCACTTTGAACAAAATTGTCCGATGCCACAACTCGCTGTTGCAGTCTTGTTAGACCATAGAATGAACTAGACCCTAATGATGATTATTAGTAGCTAAGGAGCTGGACATAGATTGGCAGACAACCTTTTCTTGTGCCAATTGTTTTCTAGTTAACAAGTACAACGTTTACAAGAAGCTGCATCTTTCTTATTGAAAAAGGATATAAACCTGGTTGTGAGACTAATCAGTGGTTCACATCTTTCGACTTTCGGACTTGTATATTGAGTTTGTCCTCCTTTATTTTATTTTATTTTATTTTGGCGATCCTTTTTGTGGTTTGTGTGATAAACAAACAAGAAAATCTCATCATGATAAGAGCCAATTCACTATATTGCAAATAAAACTTCCTTTTCTTCTTTCATAGTTTTTCTCTTATCTAACTAAAGCTTCTTTCTTTTTCTTGTAGATCTTCTATTTTATTGGATTTGGAATGTTCTGCCTAGAATCAGGAGTTAGCATTTGGGTCATTCAGGTTAACTTCCTCAACCTGCACGGTTTGATGAATTCGCAACTACCATAATAAATAAACACCTAAGAAATGATGAATTCTCTCAAGAAAAGACTTCTATTTTCATCTTTAACTTTCTGATGCATTTTTCTGGGGTAATGCTTGCAGCAAGTGTACATGTATTTTCGAGGGAGTGGAAAGGCTGCAGAGATGAAACGGGAGGCTGCACGCGGTGCTATGAGAGCTGCAATATGAATAGAGGACTTTAGGTCATTGTTTCACAGGTAGGAGAATGGCATTGATTTCGATATATGTTTGATGTTTCCTCCTTGAAGGGCATGTCTGATGTATACCTTGTATAGTCTTCAAAATCTTTTGCTTTTTGGTTGTATTTGTGGCTCTTTATATACTCTTACTCGTGTATGCAGTTGTGTTACAGCAAATATATAGATTTGTTTTTCACTTGTGTTGTCAAATCTCTAACTAAACCCTACAAAAATATACGAAAATTAAATAGAATAATAAAAAAAACCCAACAGATGATATGGAAGAGGAGAGAATTGGAATGAAACTGGCTCGAAGAACACTAAATATGTAGGTGAAGCAAATCACCGAGGTAGGAGAGAGACTTTCACAAGTTGATTT
Organism: Curcuma longa; assembly: GCF_044706935.1. NCBI lineage: Eukaryota > Viridiplantae > Streptophyta > Magnoliopsida > Zingiberales > Zingiberaceae > Curcuma > Curcuma longa. Next base: position 27,738 of record NW_027433424.1, read on the forward strand.
TCAAGTCTGTAGGTGAACCATTGAGATTAAGATTAAGGAAGAGAGTTCAATCAAACAACCTTTAGGCAAACCACTAAGGCCAAGAAAA
>NW_027433425.1:0-19264 GCF_044706935.1 Curcuma longa
TGTACGGTCCAAAATTCCCAACAAGAGATACCTTCCAAAGGAGTAGTCACTTGAGGTTCTCTGTCCTTCAAGGTCTGTCCGCTCCTAAGCTCTATGTCTCTGCAGTGCTCCATGTGGTTGAAGTCTGGTTTGCCCGGGAGTGCACTCACAGTTCTGGAGGAGTGGAAAGAGCTAATCTAAGCTATTTGGGTCTCTTGCATCTTCATCCTCTTGTCGTGATCATCAAGTTTCTCATTAATCTTAACAATGTCTCCTTGAAGTTGCTCTAGAATTTTTAATATCTTCTGGGTGTCGGTTGCTTTCTCACTTGGCTTTAGCGCATTCTGATAGGAGGGTCCTTGGTTGTTACGGTAGGAGAAGTTGGGGTGATTCCTCCAACCCAGATTATAGGTATTTGAATACGGGTTATTTCTTTGGTTGTAGGTGTCAACTGCATCGCACTGTTCGTATTGAGCAATTTGGGCTTAAAGTGCTCCCACTTGGCACACCTCTTGTGTATGGCTGGAATCCCCATATATTTCACAAGGTGTAGCCACCGCATTGACCTTTCCAAGGCTCATATTTTCTACCTTTTTGCTAAGGGCATCCATCTGCGCATTCAGTTTAGTGAGTGTATCAACATTGTACTTCCCGAGATTTCTTGGCATGCTACCTCTTTCGTTGGCCCACTGATGATGATTGAGTGCCACATTCTCAATTAGTTCTTCGACTTCGTCAAGGCTTTTATTCATAATAGCGCCTCCTGCAGCGGAATCCAAATAAACTTTCGTCTGATAGTTGATTCCATTGTAGAGGGTGTGGATGATAATCCAACGTTCCAATCCGTGATGTGGACACTTTCTCAACATCCCTTTAAATCTATCCCAAGCTTTGAATAGAGTTTCTCCATCTAATTGCATGAAGCTTGAGATCATATTCCTCATATGGGTCGTCTTACTTGGGGGGTAAAATTTGTTCAGAAACAACTGTTCACACTGCTCCCAAGATTGAATACAGTTTTTGGAGGTAGCGAATGATACCAGCCCTTCGCCCTATCTCGGAGAGAAAATCTGAAAAGTAGAAGTCTTGTGACATCAAAACTGACCTCCTACATCCTTCTAGAACTACAAGTATCAGAGAAAATTTCCAAGTGCAGGTTCGGGTCTTCATGTGGTCCGCTACCAAACTGGTTCTGTTATATCATTGCAATAAATCCATGGTTGAATTCAAAGTTCCTCGGAATAAAATCAATGATGTTCTAGTGTTACGATTGTCAGTTTGAGCCAGATAGCCTGGTTATGGCTCTCCCGCTGTCATCCTAGCACCCCAGCATACTACTAGTGTCCTACCCTCTATCAAAGGGTATCCAATTAAGGACTTCTCCCTAACAACTAATAACCATTAGTTATCCCTCTTAAAGATTCATTATAGCCTAAGGATTTCCTCGGAAGGTCCGGTTAAAGGTTAATCTTCTGTCACAAGGCACTCCGGTCAAATCCTAAGAATCCTTAAAACCACAATACATCCTTATCCTTATAGACTCAATACCATTCATAGACATATTATCAAACAATCACAAAGCATAAGTCCATAAAGTAATATGCACATATATATCACTGAACTTGGTAAATAACAAATCCACAAGTTCAATCATCCATAACACCTCGATTCCTCCTAATCCTAGAATCTAGAGGACTACTCCATAACGGAGAGATTACAACTCGAAGAAGATATGAAATAATATATTTTAGATCCTAAAATCCAAGATGAAAAAAGGAAGTAAAACTTTTCAATGAAGGTCTTATTCTCCATTTTGCAATCTTCTCGTTGATGGTGGATGGAGACGATGGAGTAATCCTGGACGGATGGATGGATCGTCGACTTTTGCTCCGGAAGGCGGCTTCGGTGGCTCTCAATCACTCCTAGGGTCTCTCCCAAGGTCTCCCCCCTTTCTTAGGGGTCTTAAGGATGGTATTTATATGTCCTCCTCTAATTGCCCTATTCACACGACATACACGCCCCCGTCACACAGCCGTGTCTGGGAAGCACGGCCGTGTGCTACCGCTTCTCTGGAGAATAGACACGGTCGTGCTTGGGGGCACGACCGTGGCTAGTCGGCGCTCTGGAAATGTGGTACAGTCATGCCTATGGGGCACGACCAAGGGCAGCCTCGGCTCTGGAAAAATGGCATGGCCATGCTTGTGGGGCACGACCATGCACGGGCTGGATACTGGAGCGAAGGCACGGCCGTGCCTATTTGGCACGACCCTTGGCAGTTGGTCCTCTGGTGGAAGATACAGTCGTGCCTGGTGGGCACGGCCAAGGGTTGGATCTGCCTATGAAGAAGCACGGCCGTGCCCTGGGGGGCACAGTCCCTAGAGGAATGAGACACGGCCATGCCTATGAGGCATGACCATGTCTTGCCTTGTCTTCAATTGTTTCTCCGTTTCACCTTTTTCGCTCCATTTCTGTCCTACAAATACATAAACACACGAGTAGACCTTCGAACTAGGAAATGGAGAAAATCATGCCTAATGCACAGATAAAGGATGCAATGAACGTAGGAAATAGCGTAAAGTACAGAAAGATATACGATTAAAGCATAAGAAACATATGTATACCCTACGCACATCATATAGCAGCCTCTGAGGCAGCTAAAGAAGCTGTATGGCTCAGGAACTTCTTGATGGACTTAAAGGTGATTCCTAGTTTACCCAAAGTTATCACAATTTATTGTGATAATAGTGGTACAATAGCAAACTCGAAGGAACCACGAGCCCATAAGGCGAGGTAAGTAAACATATCGAGTGCAAGTACCACCTAATACGAGACATCATAAAGCGAGGAGAAGTTGTTGTCTCCAAGATTACATCAGCAAATCACCTGGCAGATCCGTTCACGAAGGCCCTTCCAGTGAAAGATTTTGAAAGGCATGTTGAGGGGATGGGAATCAGATGTATGGCAGCGTTTATGGCAGCATAGTCTTTTAGTATAAGTGGGAGATTGTTGGGATATATACTATAAGCCTAGATTTTTGTATAAATATCTATTTTGAAATCATTGAAATGAGAATCACATTGGTCAAATGTTTGCATATGTTAATGCAGTTGTACACTTAATTTATATTGTAGATAACATGGTGTGTGGTGCCGCACAGAAGATCATGTTATCGATTCCTTATAAATTATAAATAGTAGCTCACAACCAAGATAGACTGGGACAAACCATTAGAATGGTTGTAGTGTAATTGATATTAGTTTATCTTGACTATTAAATTACATTAGTACACTTTGTGTGTATTAAGCAGGACCGTTTGAGGTCGTTCGATTTATACTGACTATATAATCGAACTATACCTCTATATTATAGATGTGCATGCTCTTAATCTCTATATAATAATAAGCACATATACTTAGTATTTATTTCTTTAATTCATCAAAGGGTGAGATTTATTTGTTAAATCAGAAGGTCCGATGAGTTGGGAGATAATGCTATGTATATAGTGTGTTGTTATTTATTGAAGGAAGTTGTGTCCTAATTATCTAGGCTGATGATGTCCCCTTGAGAAGCTCATAAGGATTATCATGTAAACCCTGCAGGTGGACTTAGTTCCGCATGATAATAAAGTTGAGTGGTACTACTCTCGGAATCAGAAGTTAATTAATTGAGTTGTTAGTAATTCAATTAATTAACGAACATACGATATCTTAAACATAGGGATATTAATGAACTCATGATAAGAAGGAGCCCATATTGTAATATGGGATTGGTGCGGTAGTTCAATAATAACCCTTTAGTGGTATGAGTTATTATTGATGGACTTGAGTTGGGTGTTCAGGGAAAACACAGGAAGCCCAAGCCCATCAGAAGGCCTAAACCAATTCCTCCTCTAGGTCCCTGTTGTAGCCTCTAGATAAAGCCTCATATCCACCCAATGAGATTCAGTTAGAATTTTATTAAGAATTCTATTAAGAATTCTGTTTAGAATTCTATTAAAAATTCTGTTAACAGAATTCGGTTAATTCTAAATAGAATTATGTTAATTTTGTTATCCAATAAAATTTTATTAAATTTTGTTATCTAATAAAATTTTGTTAAAATTTTATTATCTAACAAAATTATGTAAATTTTGTTATACAACAAAATTATATTAATTTCATTATTTTTTCCTAAACTTTCTAAAATAGCTAAGCTATAAATAAGAGAAGAAGGAGGCACCTAAAACACAATTGTTTTCTTTCTTGTTGTGTTAGGGTCGGTGCCACCTTCCCTATTCTTCCCTCTCTTGTTTTCTTCTAGGGTCGACGCCCTATATCCCCTTGTTCTTCTCCTAGGGCAGGCACCCATCTTGCTCTCTTCTCCCTTTAGGACCGGTGCCCTATCCCTCTTCTCCCTTGCTAGGGCCAGCGACCAAGAGAAGAAAAAGAAGAAGAGAAAGAAGAAGAGGAAGATGAAGAAGAATAGAGCTTCTTCCTTGAGTTGTTTCCATCGATTTAGAAGAAAGGAAAAGAAGGATTTGGGTGGAGTTCATCTTGGTAGATCGTCGCCCACACGACGTTCAAGAAGAGGTGAGGAATACAGCAAAAGATCAAGAGGTCTTCAAGTAATGAGCATCTTCTACACAATCTACAAAGGAAAGGTATGCCTTGTTTATCAATTCCGTTGCGTGGTTTATTTTCTTTTGTATGGATCCTGAATACCAACACAAGAGTTCCATCGATCCTATGCTTTGATCAATGTGTGCTTTAATTGGTCAAGAACTTGCTTGATCAATCAAGCACATGTCTGATCGAAGACGTAGGTTGCTTGGAAGGTTCTGTTCCTGAAAATTTTTATCTGGCAAGAATTGAATGGAACAAAATTCCAGGCACCCTTCAAGGTTAACTGCTGGCGGGTCCGCAGCGGCGCCCTCCTCTACTTTCTCTTTTGTTCTTGTCCTTTATCACAACGGAAGAGAAAGAATGGTGAGTGCATGGTGCAGGAGAGGGTTCACTTCTCCTCTCCCACACTTGCTGCCAGCAAAGGATTTCGTTGCTCCACCATCGTTTTCACACGGCTGGTGAGATCACCGCGGAGCAGGAGAGTGCGCGCACAACCCTAAAATTGTGATTGTTCTTTTAAATAGAAGATACAGTGTCGGTTTAGGGTTAATTAGTGCGGCTAGAGAAAAATTAAATTTGGGTTGAACCTGGCTAAACCAGATTAACCTTAATCACTATAGCAAATCGGACCGGGTTCAATTTTGATTTAAAATTAAATCGCTTGGTTCACTAACCAAATGAACTTCGATTTGACCCAAACTAGTTTTGTTCATTTCATCTTCATAAGACGAAGCTTCTCATCTCTAAACTAAGTTAGATCAATTTTGATTCAAAATCAAATCATTTAGTTCAATAATCAAACGATCTCTAATTTGAACGAAATTTGTTTCATTCATTTTGTCTTCATGAGATGAATTCCATCATTTTTCCTTTCTCCAATCCAACCAGACTTTATTTCTCTCAATCTAAGAATGAAATTCTCAATCTCGTTTTAAGTCCTTCGGAGAACTTGTAGTTCATGTGACCCAATTGGTTCCCGGCTATGTTGGTCATCTGTAATTAATCATTAATTATGAAATAATTATGAGTGGCACCTAGTATTATATCATGATCCCCAATTGATCAAAAAATCAACGATCGATTCTCAAATATTTCTAAACCTTTTAGCAGTTACACTGAATCATGCTTCGTTCCTTTTACCATCTTATACGCACTTGGTTCAAGATATGGTCTGTGTGTATCAGTTCCCACTAGGCTGACTAGTTACACCTACCCTAAGCCAGCTTTCTTGTCTTGTGGATTCAAGTTAATTGTACATATGTCCGAGAGTGTCACACTCTTATCATGTGATGCTTTGGCCACAGACTTTTAGTAACAATCATGACAAGCGGCCGCAGGGTATACATCTCATTTTCAAAGGAGCGATGAATTCTCTATGGGTTATTCAAACACCTTTGAGCACTTTGACTTATACCCAATCATCTCAAGTCTATACCACCTCGGAGATGTTTGCTTAAGATGCAAAGTATAAGACTTCATGACCAAGGTGACTTGAATACCTCAAGTCAAAGGAAACTCACACTTAAATTGCTCTAATATCTTCATTGACATATGTACCATATGAAGTCTCAAGGTAGGTCACTCCAATGAACTAGTCACCTTTAAATAGCATCCATGTTTTACTGTCAACATCCAATGTCTCCAGTCAATGATATCATTTATTTGGTAAAATAAGGAGTTCAAAATATGTTAGTCTTGACAAAATCGATGACGCACGTGCTCATCAATTCCTCGACTAGGAAAACTTTTAATACATTCATAATTGCCCATATAGAGATGCTCACTAGTTGTGATCCAATCACAAATTCTCTCATGCTATGAATCATATTGTGAACATTTAGTAAATGAGTTTAAGATCCAATCAAACACATAGAAAATATGCACTCAAATAGTAAATTATTATTTATCCAATAAATAGTATAACCGTAAGGTGATTGCCTTAGGACACCCCTCAAATCTAACATCGAATCATATGAAATCTCAAGGCAGGTCACTCCAATAAACTAGTTACTTTTAACTAGCATCCACGTTTAACTCTCAACATCCTGTCTCCAGCTAGTGAGAACAGCTGCTTGGCAATCAAGAAGTTTAAAATGTGCTAGTCTCAACAGAATCGATGATGTCTGTGCTCATCAATTCCTCGACTAGGGATAATTTCAATATATTCATAATTGTATATGTAGAGATGTTCACTAGTTGTGATCCAATCACAAATTCTCTCACGCTATGAATCATATTGCGGGCATTCAGTAAATGAGTTTAAGATTGAATCAAACATATAGAAAATGTACACTCAAATAGTGAATTACTCTTTATGAAATAAATAGTATAATCATAAGGTGATTGTCTTAGGATACCTCTCAAATATAATACTAACTTGAGGTTAGACAAGGATGATTAGTTAATTAAGTGACTAATAAGTTCAAACATGCCAAGGTGACTAGATGTTTGACAAGGGCAAGTCAAAGTGGGTCAAGGTGACTAAATGTCTAGCAAAGACAAGTCCAAGTGGATCAAGGTAACCAAAGGCTTAGTAGAGGAAAATCCAAGGGGTGACCTTAGGTGGTGAGACAAACCGAATAGGTTAGGTAGATTTGCAATGTTAGATTTGTAATCCTACGGAAGTGAAACCTAGGTGGTTAAAGTCTAGGAGGAACTCTAAGCAAAAGTTAAGCTTAGTAGATTAGACCTGCAAGATGAGGCTTATGTAAGTCTAGTAGGTCAAGTAGACTTATAAAATTAGGCTAGGTTGCTTGTTTGTGTGTGTATGCTTGTCTTGTAGGAATCTAGAGCGGGAAGCAAGGCTGAGGAAGAAAATAGATGCAAACAGACATAGACAGATCAAGTTAAGGTGAATCAGACTTGATTCGGGTTGAACCGGATCCAAAAAGGATCGGTAGATTGATCCTAAGAATTGATAGCCTAATTTGGGTTTGGCCCACCAGGTTCAGGTTCGAGTTCGGACCCTAATCAATGATATGGCACCTAGTTTGGTAGGCCAATCATGTGGATCGGTAGACTGATAAATTTGATAAGACATGATCACGAATTGCGAAGAGCTTGATCTTTTGGATCAAGCTTTATCTACGTTTGGTATACCGATCAAGCTGATCAGTAGATCGAAAAAAGCCTTATAAAAAAGGTCTCAGGAACAAAGTAAAAAAAAAAGCCCAATCTCTTCTTGCTACTGCTACTGCTACTGCTATTGCTCTGTGCTCAAAGAAAAAGTTACAACGCTCTACTCGTGTGACTAGAGAAGCTTCAGGAGGGGTGAGTGGCACTCAGAACTTCTGGATCAGCTCGACAACCTTGTTTGTATTATCTAATGTGCTTTACTTTATTCTATCTGTGTTTGTGATACAAACTTTGTAAGACAGGTTTCTCCATCTCTAAAAAAGTTATGAAAAGGAAATAAAACTTGTTGATGCGCCTTCCATACATAGACCTTAAAGTAGCAATTCTGGGGGATTGGAAACTAAGTAAAATCCCAATGTTTTCTATCTTGTATTTTATCATTTCAATATTTCTACTACTACTAACCTTGATAGAATGAACACGACAAAACAAGCACTAAAAGTGCGATCGATATTCACCTCCTCTATCAATCCAACCTATCCTACAACAAAATGAAGTTGGATCATCTTCCTACGATTCAAATCTATTACAAAAAGAGAAGTTGGATCATCTTCTCAGGATTCAGATCCATTACAAAATGAAATCATATCATCTTCCTATGGTTCAGATATGTTATAAAAAGGAGTTAGATTATCTTTCCATGATTCAAATCTGTTACAAAAATAAGTCGGATCGTATTCCCATGATTAAGATACATTATAAAAAAAAAATTGGATCGTCTTCTCATGATTCAGATCCGTTACAGAAAGAAGTTGGATCGTCTTCTCATGATTTAAATCCATTATAAAAAGAAGTTGGATCGTTTTCTTGAATATGTGAGGGGGGTGACTATTCCATGCATTTGAAAGGGCACGACTGTCAGAATTTATTTGAAAAGCTTCAACCAGTGGAGTTTAAGTAAACGATTACATTCATTAAAGTAAAGAGACTTTAATTAATGAAGAGGTGGGTTCCTTTGTCTCGATAAAAGATATTTTACTTTTTCAATCAAATGCATGGATTCTCTAATATTCTAGCAATATTTTTAAATTCTCCATTCATTTTTCCGTATTACTCTGACCCGAATATAAGAGGGGCAACGCCAAAGTGCGCTTTGGCCCCTCTTCTAATCCCTTGCTAAGTCTTCTCAGGATAGCTAACTTTTCTAACTCCTTGATGGTTGACTTTCTCATAATCGACTCCTTGATAATTGACTTTGTTGGACTTTCCCCCGGAAGTCCATGCTACCAGATCCGTGTGAAAAATATAAAACTATTTTTCTTGTACATATTTAATTTACTCTACATCTACATGAAGAGATTTACCTTTGGTGTGTGTCCTTCGCGTATCCCGCTCGTCCAAAACGGTGCCGGATCTCAAGAACGTCAAGTGCCGCTCCTCTATTGGTATCCACACGGACAATATGGTGGAAAAATCGAAACACAAGGTGTGCTAGCACCTCTAGCAAGTTTTGACCTGTAGAGGATGAAGGAGAGGGAGAGAAGAAAAACTCTAAGGAGAGGAAGAAGAGCAAGTGAAAGAATGAATCAAAAACAACTCTTTCACCCCTAAAGAGTGGCCGGCCACTTTTTCCTCATCAAAGCCATTTAATCCTAATTAAATGGCATCAATTGCCATGAGTTACAAATCACATTTGTAACCCCTATGAGGTGGCAACCTCTGATGATATGGAGCAACATCATTGGCCACCACTTATGCCACCTCACCTCAAAGTCAAATAGTCAAGTCAAGCATTGACCATGAGGTGGCATAAGTCAAGTCAACATGAATGATGATATGACAAAAAGTCAAGTCAAACTTGATGATAACATGGCACAAAGTCAAGTCGAACTTGACTCCCAATCTCCCAAGGTTGATCAAATCAACTCAACTAGTCTAGTTTGGATTACACTTAATCCAACTTGATTCATCACATAAATCTAATCCTCTTGGTTCATCATATGAACCTTATCTCCACCTAATTGTCCTTTGTATGTGACCCTATAGGTTCTTGTAACGTTGGCAATGCTCCTAAACTCATTTAGAAGCATAAGTAGTGAGTGGTATCTAGCAATACATCACTACTACCCAAGTTACAAGAATGTTGAGATCCAACATCACCTTTGTGACTATTAATTGTGACTCTTCACAATATGTGACAATGTTCTTCTATCCTAGATATCATGATTGATCAAACCGAGGAATAGACCGTGTCATCCTCTAATCAATCTATGTCTTGAACTCCAAGTAGACTCACTACAATCAAACGAGCTCAACATCACATGTTGACTCATTTGGGCATGACCATGCACTTTAGTGATCTCACTCTATCAAGAACTATGATATCACTCCCGTCATATAGGAGGGATAGATCTCATCTACATCACTCACATCCCTCCGCATAATTTGTTACATACCCAGTAATCGCCTTTATAGTCCACCAAGTTACGGGTGACGTTTGACGAAGCCAAAGTAACTCCTTATGTAGGGAACCATGGTGACTTCAGGTCCAAGGACTAATAGTCATATTAATAGTCACATGAGAAAGTATATGACGCTCATATAACGATCCATGATACTTTCTCATGGCAGATCATTCAGTATACATTCTCCAATGCATACTCATATGTCAACTTGATATCTTATATCCATGACTTGTGAGATCAAGTCATCGTGTTGACCTACATGCTAGTCTCGTCGCATTAACCAAGGTTGTCAAACTCACGATTCCAGTGTCGACTCGGTTAGGGGTGCACAAACTCGTGTCGTAAATTCGTATCGTAAACTCATACGAGTTTACAAATAATCCAAAAAAGAGTTCTAAAATGTCAAATAATATATATTTAATCATAACTTCATAAGATCAATCACTATTTCACATATCTAATAAAAAAGCATAAACATAGTTATCAACAACATGTTTTCACATATAAAAAAAGACTAAACATGAAAAGATATGAAATTTTCAAAATTTATGTTTCAACATCAAGTTACAAAATGACAAATTTAAAATTTCATACAAAAATAGTCCAATAGATACACCAAATAAGCTTCCATTGTCCAAATTTGATAAAAGGAAACATCAAACAAAGATTTCCTTTGTTTATCGAGTTTATCGAGTTTAACCGAGTTGACTCGCGAGTTTACCGAGTTGACTCGCGAGTTTACGAGTTTACAAGGGGGGCCCGATTTTAAGCTGATTCAACACGGAATTGAAATAATAGTTCGTAAACTCGCCGAGTTGACTCGCGATTTTGACAACCTTGACATTAACATTGTTCTTGAATATTAATACTTGACTAGGAATCATTTAGAGTAGTGTTCTCTATATCATCTCACTATCGATTCAACCAATCGATTGATATAGATATGAACGATCTACTCAATGACATTATTATACTTAGTTATATGGCACGAATATCAAGTAAGTATAATAACCACAATAAAATATCTTTATAAAATATAGAAATATGATATAATGAGTCCATACAACAATCATCAAATGATTGGTTCTAGGGCTCTCACTAACAGACTTTTCTACAACTGACTTCTTAGTGATTGATTTCTTCATAGTCGACTTCTCTACAGTTGAGTTATTAATAGCTAATTGCTCTCTCTAGCTAACTTCTTTGCAGTTGATTTCTCCTTAGCGGACTTTTCTACAATTTACTCTTTGATAGCTGACTTCTCTGCAACCGACTTCTTGATGGTTGATTTCTTTGTAGTTGACTCTTTAGTGGTCGACTTCTTTGTAATTTTGATGGTCGATCTCTCTATAGCCAACTCCTTCCTCCAATTGCTTTGTCACACTGACTCTCCAACCAACTTCTCCTGCCGATTTTGCATTGCCACCTATCAATTACAAAATTCAACTAATTTGTCAAAAATTTGATCCACCATCATATTCATGTCGGAACATATACGATTACAAGCAGAGTACATACATACAGCAGGAATACTGGATTTGTATCAGTATAAATAAAATTATAGATTATTCAATCAAATGGAATGCTTGTGATCATCTACGACTACAAAGAGCTCCTCGCCGATGTCTTCTCTTTAATCACTCGGTCGACTTCGATGAAAAATCTGTCCATGGTGGAGCGAGGCAGGTAATGGGGAACTACGATTCCTTCCTGTCCTCTGCTGTTTGTGAAAGGGAGGTGGATACTGGCCACTCGCCCCCATGCAGGCCCGCCGTACACTGGCTTTCCCCAGCCGTAATCCACTTCATCCACCCCGGAACGCGTACCGTCCGACACCAGGTACGTCCCCGCCACCTGATAGTGAGGCCGCCCCCGCAGCACCAATAGGTCCGCCACCGACCGCATGTACTCCGCCGTCACTGCTGCCTTGGCAGCCCTTATTAACTCCAGGGCGTAGCACAGAGGCCTCGAGCAAAGGTCGCCGCCACTGGCGGCCGCCACCGGGAAAGCGATCGCGTTCCCATAGTACCCGGGCGGAAGCCCCAAACCAGCGCAGCGCCGCCCGCGCGCGTTGACGCTGAAGCAGACTCGGACCACATCGCCAGCAGCAGGGCTGATGGCCCTCGTACGACAACGCCAGAGGAACGCCGTCAGGATCTCGAAGGGGGAACCATCTCGAAGGTGGGCCGGCACGCTCCTCCGCAACAGATCAATGTCCCCTTTGACGAAGAAGAAGGACTGATGCACCATGTCGTCGTTGGGAATAGACCGGGGGATCTGAGGCGGCTTTAGTTGCTCGTACTCTAGGTGGACGCACGTGATGCGGGGAGGGCTGCGCGATTTCAGGAGATGGCGCTCCCACACAGGGAGCACCGACGGGGCGGACGCGCCGCAGGCTAGCTCAGCGACGGCGTTCAAGAATTGGCCCAAGCCGGCGCCGTCGGCCATGGTGTGGTTCGTCCTGAGAGCGACAATGAAACCGCCGCACTTTAATCGTGTCACCTGCATGAGCATCAAGGGGCAGTGGAGGATGCCACCGGAACCAAGGACATCGTGAAGGAGCTCGTCCAAGTATGGTATCGGCGGGTGCAGAGCATCGTCCAACTGCTCGAGGCGAACGTCTGCGTCAGCCTCGACGAAAAGGATCCCCTCGCCCGTGCACTCCACCACTAGCTTCCGACCCGCCACTTCCCGGAGCCGGCCGGCCAGGGGATAGTAGAACACAAGCGCCCGAGCGAGGGCGTCGCGTAGCAACTTAACCGGGTCGCGATCATCGCCGCTGTTGCGATAGTACTGGATAATGGGTATTTGAGTGCGAAGGCCGTCTTGGTCATCGATGTCGGAGAGGCGCTTGAACTGATATGGCGTAGGCACGGAGGGGGCCACTAAAACTGGCCGGCGTCTCTGCACCGTGAAACTGAGTGCGCGCGGCGCCTCCATAACTATGACGATCGAGTTAAGCGAGGAAAGTCGGAAGGTAAGGTTTTAACAAATCTACCAAGGACTACAAGACGTGGCGGCGCCGCCACTCCCGGCGAACTGACAAGACAGTAAATGCAGGGGTTAGGGCAGGGCAGATGAGGCGGTCTCAAACAATAAGCTTTCTCTATATGTGATCCAAAATTTGCGATCAGTCAAGTCGAGTTGTTGGTTGAAAATTCATGGACATTTTAATGAGTTATTTTTTAGCAAGACTCTGCCGCTCCAAGTAATCAATGCTCTTGACTATGTGTTTGACAAAAAGAAAAAGAATAACAAAATCTGTTTGATTCATTCTTCTAGCTTGTAACAGCCACAAAGAAATCGACTATTCTATTCCTCTAGAGCTCCAGCAGCCATTAAATAGTAAACGTTCTATTTTTTTAAGCCAAAGGTTTTTCTATTAATTATGGAGAATATTCAAATGGTTGAACAATTTATGTTATATCTTTAAAAAAACAATTAAACATTATAAAATGATTAAATTTTATTTGGAATCATACTGGATTCAAATTCAATTGAATCAAATTAATTGATTTGACTTAGTTTAGATAAGTTAGAGCTGAACCATATTAAATAATTTTGGTTTGGTTCCATTCACATAGTCTGGGGTTTCTCGATTTACCTCTTCACTGATATGTAGGGTCGACCGTTACTTAGGATTCCATCTTTTACGGAAAAAAGGATTACTAAATTTCATTACTTCGGTTATTCAATTATATTTATGATTCATATGATTTAGGATTTTTGAGGTTAAATTAGATAATTTAGGTTGGTTCAATTCCATTATTTGTTCACATAATTTAGGATTTTCAAGATATTTATACATTTGAGGAGTTTAGGCTTTGGATTTATTCTAAGATATTTTTTTATGTTGGCTTCCCTCCCTTCTTTTCTTGTAATTTCATCTAGTAGCCATCACTTCTTCTTTTTTTTTTTTTTTTTGTGGAAGCAATTGCAATTCTTCTCGAAAGTCATAGTCCTCCCTATGGAAGGAGCACTTCTTCTCTATCTATCCTAATTGATACTTTCCCTTCTAAGGGATAATATAACATATGAGTTTTAAAAATCAAAGAAACTATTTAGTTTATCTTCACTAGAGGTGCGACTATAAGGTAAGCCCTTTATCATGATCTTTATTTTTGATATTGTAGTGTTGAATCCGTACTTAATTATAACTTATGGATTCAGTTGTTAATACTTTGTGATTGATGAGGATATGAATTCCTTCAATTAAGATGGATTTTTCTTACTTGATTTATTTAATATTTTCTTTGTGCATGATTAAAATTGATAAATTATAATTATGAGACTAATCAAATATGTGATTTTTAAAGGAAAATTCCTAAACAAGATATTATATAATAAAACTTAGGTTAAAGATACATCTATTAAGGTGATTTATATGTAGACATATAAAAACACTCTACACTCTCACCTTTGATACCTATCTTTTAAATTGCTTATTCTTTTATAATCTTATTACTTCTTTATACTTATCTATCATTATTATTAACAATAAAGATTCTAGGTTTAATTGGTAATGAAAATTTTAGGAAAGAACTTTAAAAGAACATGAATCACTTTATGAATATTAAAAAATATTAATAAATTTGAAAAACAATCAAAAGGGCATTCCAAATTAAAAGAAATATCATATGGGTACCATTTTTTCAAAAAACTCAAATGGATGCTCCATTAGTGATTTTATCCTTAAAAAATACCCTTTGATTTAGCACTCTGGTAGCAGTTACTAGTGGCTGCTACAACGTGTAAAAGATAATCAGTAACTACTATAATGTGTAAAAGCTACTAAATAGTTATTACAACATATTTAGAGTGAGTTTAAGATTCACACCGTATAGCTACTATAATGTGTATAAGCTACCTAGAAGTTACTACCAAGTGTTTATGGTGAGTTTAGGATTTAGTGTTTAAGATTTAGGATTGTTGTAACTATATAATAGCTTCTACAACTATTTCAAAGTGATTTTGATGAAGTTTAAATAATTTTGACAAAGTTGATAAATATTATTTTGATATAATAGTGTTTAAAGACCCTAAATCTTAAATGCTAAATTTTAAAGTCAACAAGGATGCCCTAAGAGAGTGTCTAGTTCAGGAGGAGGTCATTCTTGAAAGATCTTATCTTTAAAGACCACTTAAAACTAACTTAAAAAATTCTAAAATTATTTTAAAAAATCTTATTTTACAAAATATTATAAATTGTGCTTTTAACTTAGAACAACCCCTAAGACACATAGGGAGATTACCTTGTGGTCAACAAGGGGCCCTAAGGGAGTGTTAGATTTAGGGAGAGTCCAAGCTTAAAAGTTTAATTAAAATTATACTTTAAAAATTATAAAACCATTTACTTTATTTGATTTAGATTAATCTCTAAGACACTTAGGGAGTTTACCTTATGGTTAACAAGGAGTCCTAAAGAAGTGTCAGATTTAGGGGGAGGTCCAAATCGAAAAAGTAAATTATTTTAAAACTATTTTTATAAGATCCTCAAAATTAGTGTTTGAAAAAATATTTAAAATTCTTAAAAATTATTTAAAAACCTTATTTAAAAAAAACTATTTTAAATATTACACATTATCCTTTTAAATTTGGATCAAACCCTAAGACACATAGGGAGATTGTTTTATGGTTAAGAAAGAGCCCTAAGGATGTGTCAGGTTAAGGGGGAGATTCTGACTTAAAAAATGATGATTAGTTTTCCAAAACACTATCTATTTTTGAAAATATTCTTGAAAAACTAGTTTGAAAAAACATAACTTAAAAATTCCTTGAAAAATTATTTAAAAAAATATTATGGGATTTCTTATCAACACATGGTTTGAAAATGTTTTCTAAAATTCATAATAAATTATGCAAATATTTAAAAAAAACTATTTTCAAAATTAATTACTATGGTCTTTCAAGAAGTGTTGAGACTTAGTTATGACCATAGACGTAACCATTATTGTTGGTGCAAGAGAGAATGGACTTAAATTTAATAAAATTTTTTGATGTATGAAAACGGGGAGAAGGGAACTTAAGTTAATTATATAGAATCCTCCCTGATAATTAAACCCTGATCTATATTAACTTAAGAAATTGTCTAATATAAAAAAGGGGAGATTGTTGGTGCAATGAACACACGATCTTGCCTAGAGTTTTGATGTTTGACAATACACATAGGTCTGGTCAGTTTGGTTGATCCAAACAGGACTTGATGTTTGGATGTGAGAATGTGAGTGAAGTCTAGTTAGATGACTAGCGAGAAGTCCTAGTCGGTTAGACTAGGTAATGAGAGTCCTAGAAGATTGGGCAAGGGAAGTTCTAGTGAGTAAAACTAGGCAATGGAAGTCCTGATTTGGATGATCAAGAAAGGGAAAAGTCCTAGCTGTAGGGTAGGCAAAGGGAAGTCTTGGTTTGGAGAATCAGTTAGAAGTCTTGATAGAGTCGAAGCACCAAGTGAAGTTTGGGCTGATTTGGAGGACCGAGTCGTAGTAGAAATTTGGGCTGGTCTGGAGAACCGAGTCGCAGCAGAAGTCTGGGTGGATTTGGAGGATCGAGTCGCAGCAGAAGTCTGGGCTGGTCAGAGAGGATCGAGCCGCAGCACAAATCCTGGGGGTTGAGGATAGAGTCGAGCAAAAGTTCAACAAGTCAGGAGGACTTGGTTGGCATAAATTCTCCCGAGTGGAGTGGATAAGGCCACGTTCCCAGAGTGGAACAATAGGTGTCAGACTAATCCAGGATTTTGGTAGAAATCTAAAGTTAGACCCACAAGGCGACGTTAGACCCGCAAGGTAAGGTTTATGATTGTCTGTTTGTTTGTATGCTTATCTTGCAGGAACTAGGATGGAGAAAGCAGAGGTGAAGCAAACAAAGTTGAACCAAGCCAGGGTTAATCTCAGGTCAAACCTGAGTCAAAGTGACTCAAGTCGACCTGAGATGGAGTCAAGTCGACTTGAGTGGATGGCGTCGACTTGAGTAGGTACTCAAGTCGACCTGAGCACAAGATAAGAGCCGCGAAAGCCAACGTTCATCAAGATATGCCACGTCAGCTTTGAGTCAACCTGAGTAGGGACTCGAGTCGACTTGAAGGCTAAGTCAGCCGCGGAGAAAGTGGATTGGGCTTACGTGACTTGAGATTGGCCCAAGTCGACTTGAGCGGGCTATAAAAGAAGGGGCGACGTGCACATCAAGATGATGAATTGACAAGCCATCCTTCCTTGCTAGTGGGGATTTTGAACGTAAAGTAGCCAAAATCTTGCAATCGGGGAAGATCCAGGAGGAGTGCATGACACTCAGGATTCCCAGATCGGCGGTAATTTTTATTTGAAAGGAGACCACTAGTGGACAGGCACCTCCTGTATATAGGTTTTGGAAGTACTAACTCTAGGGGGTTAGGAACCAAGTAAATCCGCGAGTCCCTTGCATATCTTTCTAATATTCTACTGCATGTTTCTAATAGAACAAACAAACGAGAAAAAGTGACAACACGCTATTCACCCCCCTCTGGTGTGTTCCAACGATCCTACAGTTTGGCGGGAAGTCTAGGTGGTCAAGTGGACTAGTTGCCTAGCAGCAAATCCTGGGGGTTGAGGATCAAGATTAAGCGGGAAGTCCAACAAGTCTGGCAAAATAGGTAAATTTTTCCAAGTGGAGTGGGTAAGGGCGCGTTTCTAGTGTGGAATAGTAGGCTTCGATCTAACCAAGGATTTCACTGGGAATCCGAAGTTAAGACCACTAAACGGTTGAAAACTGTTACTCCTTTTCTACTATTTTTGTTTTTGCACTAACTTGTAATGCAGGAATGGAGGGGCGGAAAGTTTGATTTCGGGTGACCTTATCCAGAATCCAGGTAATCAGAGTCTAGGCACTCGGATTTGTGATCTAGGCGACCGTAGGTCAGAGAAGCTAGGCCAGCAGATCTGTGAGGTGGTATTGTCTGAGTGGTCGGGACACCTCAGCTTCTAGGAGCCTAGATTGGTTCTAGGCGCTCAAATTTGGATAAACTCAGCGGCGGTCAAAGTTCATCCAGAACCTCTACGTTAGCATCAGGTGCTCATAAAGGGAATACAGGCGCTTGAAAGTACAGGGTAGCAGCGTCGATGGTGGATCAACGGACAGTGTGGAGACACCTGAAAAGACTTCTAGGCGCCCGGAAAGCCCTATAAAAGAACTTTGAGAGAGAACCCTCGGAACATCAATTTAAAGCAACCCAATAGCAAGCTTTCCTGCACTTCTAGCACAAGATGAACCAACGGAGACCGACAGTGAGTCAGACAACGACTCAAGCTCAAGCCAGGATCTGCATCCATTTCCAAAGGTTCCAACACCACTGTAAGTATAGAGAAGTTGTATTCAATAATCTTTAGCTTAACTAAGAAATTAAACTTGCTAAATCTAATGCCCAAGTTGAATCGCTCCAAGAGGAGGTAGCTCTCCTCAAAGAGAGAGTTAACTCTAAACTGTCAACTGAAGTCTGTAGGATCGTGTACGCACTAGGGGGGGGGGGGTGAATAGCGCGTGTCGCTTTTTCAAATTGTTCGTTAACTATCAAAGACTAAAGCAGCAGAATTAAAAATAAATGCAAGGGGACACGCGGGATTTACTTGGTTCCTAACCCCCCAGAGTTAGTACGTCCAAGGCCTAATTTGAGAGGCGCCCATCCACTAGTGGTTTCCTTTCCGAACGTCGTTCGGAGGTGGAAAAACCCGTCTTACAGTCCAATAAATAAAACAAATAAATAATAGTAGAAAGGATAAGTAAGAAATCAAAACCAAATAATTTGCCGCTGATCTAGACGTCCGAGCGCCGCGTACTCCTCCTGGATCTTCACCGGTTGCACGTGCCTGACCCCTTTCACGTTCAGAAGCACCACTAATTGAGCAGGAAACTTTTCTGGCTTGAATGTGTTGTTTTTGCATGCTGACATCCTTATATACTGCTCCTAAGTCGACTCAGATGCCAATCTAGGTCGACTCCAGCTTACGTGGCAGATAGAACTTCATCCTGCTCGTTATTTACTGTCCGAGTCGACTCAAATGTCCTTCTGAGTTGACTCCAGCCCCTTGAGTCAACTCCAAAAATCTTTTTTGTAGATCTCTGAAAGGGCTTCACAACGCATCTGACCGTGCCTCGTTTCGAGTCCTGAGTCAAAAGTTA
>NW_027433426.1:0-1204 GCF_044706935.1 Curcuma longa
CGATATCTTAAACACAGGGAGTTAAATGTACTTATAGTAAGAAGGAGCCCATATTGTAATATGGGATTGGTGCGGTAGTGCAATAATAACTCTCTAATGGAATGAGTTATTATTGATGGACTTAAGCGGTGTGTTCAGGAAGAACATGGGAAGCTTAAGCCCATCAGGAGACCAAAACCAATTCCTCCTCTAAGTCCCTACTGTAGCCTCTGGAAATCCTCGAATCCACCTCAGGAAGAATTCTTGGAGACCTTCGGAAGAATTCTTGAAGACCTCCCGGAGACCTTCGGAAGAATTCTTGAAGACCTCTTGGAAGAATTCTGCTTGGAAGAATTCTGGAAGAATTGTGGGAGAATTCTGTGAGAAATTTCAGATAGGAAATTATATTTATAAAAGAAAATTTCTGGAATTTTATTTAAAATTTTTCCGGGAAAAATTCTGATAAGAAAGAAATTTTTTATAAGAAATTTCTGCTAAGAAATTTTATCTCTTCTCGCACAAAATTTTATTATAAAATTTTATAAATTAATTTTATTAAATTAATAAAATATTAATTATGGAATTTCATTAAAAATTAGCGAGATATAATTAAAAGATTTTGTTAAAGATAAGAATAAAATTAATATAATGGAAACTTATTAAAAAGACAACGAATCTTATCCATAGATTTTATTAGATTTATTCTAATTAAATCTTGAAAAATTCGTTAAACTTTTTCCTAAATTTCCTAGATGGCATAAGCTATAAAAGAGGAGGTTTGCAAAGGGGAAATAAGTTCTTGGCAAAATAATATTTCCCTTGTTTCTTAAGTGGTCGACGCCCCCCCCCCCCCCTTTCTCCCCTCCTTTATCTTTAGGGTCGACGCCCACCTCCTCCTTCCCTTTCCTCCCTTAGGGTCAGCGCCCCTAGCCTTCCCTTTGCTCCTTAAGGGTCGGCACTCCAAGACCCTTTCTTCCCTTAGGGCTGGCGGCAAGAAGAAGAAGGAAGGAGAGAAATAAGAGAAGGAAAGGAAGAGCTTTGCTTGCCATCGGAAAGAAGAGACTCGGTGGAGATAATCTCGAAGGATCGTTGCCCATACAACGATTCGAGAAGAGGAGAGGGATACAACAAGGAAGAATCGAAGAGTATTCAACTCCTTCCTAGACATCCCAACGAAAAGGTATAATTTATTGCTTTCCGCTTTAAATAAATTATTCCTTTTATC
>NW_027433427.1:0-9380 GCF_044706935.1 Curcuma longa
ATCCAAAAGTCTCTGAGAAGGTGGGCCTGATCCCAGAACTCTACGCGGGGCAATACAAGACTCAAATCTCCTTCCTGTCCTGATGCCCAATCATCAGGAGTGGGAAACTTCTGCTTGACTATTCTACGGTGGGAAGTGGAGCTCTGGTTCTCGCACACTCGCTATTCGATCGGGTCCGGGGGCTGGCTACTTTCTTCATTGCATTCGTTCGCTCCTCTCTCTACTGAGGTTCTTCCCATGTGCGGGACCGGACTCTGCCTTCATTTATCTAAAGATATAGCGGGGAACTTTATTATAGCACCGGCCTCCCGTCTCGACTTGATCTATCTTCGTTCTGTTCTCTCAGGCTCATGCAACTATTCATTCCACAATTTAATATATTTTAGGGGATCTGCAATTTAATATATTTTAGGGGCAATGAATGAGCGAAGTCGACGGAATACTGATTCTGTGGTCAGTTGCCTTCGAAGACGGGACTTGAACTTCACCTCTAAGATCTAAGCCCACTACGCGGTAGGGGACAGAGGACCACTGCCTGGCATGCCAATCGGTGGCAGCAGAGTAGGTGGATCGGGAGTATGGGGACAGAGGGGAAAGAGGTGGTAGCAGGTAGTATGGGCACAGGTACTCTAGGCACCGGTAGCCTAGGCAGATTCTTGGCAAAGATAGCTACAGTGAAGGGCGGCAGAAACTTAATTTCATATGTCCCCGTCCACTTCTTGGCACTAGTCAGGCTTCGCATCAGGTTCCCGGTAGAGTGAAACTTCTCACTTGACCGCTTACACGCTTACTAGCTCTCCTCCTAATTTAAAGAGAGCTACTCCGTTTTCATGCGAAGTCGAAAGAACCGTACGCTCAATGCAGAGAAGTGAACTACAAAGAATAATTGTGACTCGCGCTCCATAGAATCGGATAGTTCTAGATTTTACAACACTAGACTAACTTCGGGTACTCAACTTGAGCTTATGAATCACTCTCCAGTATAGAAAGAAGAAAGAAAACAAAAATCCGGGTCCTGAAAAGGGATGATCCAAAGGGGGACGGTCAATCCTACTTAACTGGGGAAGCACTGATTTAACTTTCTGAGATGCTGGTACCTCCGGATGGCATGGAAGAGGAAGGATCGCTCCAACTTCAGAGAGTCCCTATTCAGTGTCCATAGGCTGGGTGAAGGCATTGTTGCTCATGTAGAATCGATAGCTGACGCGAGACTCACTTTTCTCTAGCTGCCAGACAAGGAGCGAACTAAATCTTTCGTAGTTTTGAGTCGCTGCCCAAGTCAAGAACGTTTAGCAGACGAGTTTCATGAATCATTCTCCCCCGCTGGTGCCTCTCCCTCAGTTTCTCACCTGACACAATCCTCCATGAAACTATCCTTTAGATTACCCCACTCCGCGGTAGGGTTGGTCCGAGGTCATCCGCGCCATTAGAGGAGTTAGAGGCTTTGGACTACACCCCCCCTATGCATCACCAGACTTAGGTATCAACGGAAAGCACAGATATGGTAGCATATCCATAACCTTAAGAGCCCAAGCATTTGATGTCTCCATAGGCCCGACTTCTCCTACTTTTGTCCTCATTATATGAGTAGCCAGGAGCTGCCCTTGTATTTTAAGTTGGCCTTAGAACTCATACCATACCATATGGAAGGGGCCAAACTCTACCTTGGCTACACCTTCCGTTCAAACCGAGTTAGTGGATTCCATTCCATAGTAGCCCTAATCTTCGTCAACCAAGCGAAGAAGAAAGCAGCCTGGCATAAGTCAAGCCCATCGTTGGCCCTCGGTCCTACTGCTCGGTCTATAGCATCGGTTCCGTTCTGATCTGCAGCATCGGTTCCGTTCCAATCCGCCCATGTTCCGTGAGACCGCTAGACCACCCTACTGAATGTATCGAGATCCAAAGACATCAACTCAACAAGAGATGTGGAAAGAATGAGTAGAAAGAATAAGAGAGCAATGGCACTAATTCAATGAGAGATAGACTTATGAGAAACGCATACGACTATCTATAACATCTCTCTCACATCCTTGTCACGTCTATTTCTATAGCTCCCGGAAAACACTAGAGAGATAGTAGTCCTTCTCCCTTCCTTCATTGGAACGAACGCTAGTGACGTAGAGCTCCCACACTTATCCATTGAGGGTCCGCACTCCTGCCCTCCGAGTCCACCCCCCATAACCCCAAAAACCCCACTGGGACCCCTGCAGAGTAGCTCCCCCACGGAGCCCCAGCCGAGTAGCTTCTACCTTTCCGTCTCCGCCTACTAAATTGATTGGCCTAAGGACAGAACAGAATTTTATGATTGGCAGGAAGGGCATTGCCCAGAACTCTAATTTCAGGTCCTCCTCTACTTGTGCAGGTCTGAGCTCCTCTTCTGCCATGCTTTAACTGGGTTGATTCCAACCCGCACCCCCGGTGCGCCTTCCTCGGTTACGTAACTTCGCTCCTACCTCTACTCACTTGGCAATCACATGCTAGGCAGCCTCCTTTGCTACTCGGACTGACAGGCAGAACTCAACTGTGGTCTTCGGCATGGAAAAACACAGTACTCGGCGACGAAGAAGAACTGCTGTCCTTCCCCACCTTTGCCACATAGCTCCCCATCTATGTAATCGTCCATCTTCGGTACATAGAGGCTCCCCTCCAACCTCAAGAATAGGTGCGAAAGAACGTAACGCTTAACTACTTTCAAACTTGATTCAACTGAACTACCTCTACAGGAATGTAGAAAAAAGGGCTCACCTCTCTTCCTAGCTTCTCTTATCTTATCTTTCGCCTACTGCTTCTCTCACTTGTAAACTTATCCCATGGACGGACTTGAATCAGACTAGCACTCCGCGTCATATCTTCGCACCTTGTGTTAGGACCCGAACAGTAAAAGGGATCCGAGCCCGGCCCGACCGGACGACCAGAGTAGGACCGATCTGTGACAAGACCAGAGCCCATAGGACCGATCTGTGAACAAGGACCGATCCCAGTCCAAGCCAAGGAACCCTTCTGCCTTAGTCCCTGGTAGAGGGATGAAGAAGCGAAGTCGGAGCGAATGAGAGTGACGCAGAGCGCCGATAGCTGTCCAAAGAGTCCAAGCAGTTCGTGGTCAGCACCGATGCCGCTATAGGAGTCCTCCCTTCTGAGTCGCGCTTGAATAGAGCAGATCGCACGCCTCTGTCTTTATCTGCTCGCAAGAAGTCAAATCCATCCATATGCCCGACCCCGCTACCCCTTATTAGCACCCATGAGCCCACTCCGAACTGGCTGCATTGCTTTAGAGCTTAGAAGTCCCTACCTCCGAATGATTCTTTATTACATGCCCTTGGTTCAGCTTGAGTTGAAGGAGTTGGAGAAGAAGAAGTTCAAGTTTCATACTCACAGTCTATCCTTCAAGAGATCCCAGCGATTGCGGACCCTTTGACTCTTCTTTCATTCAAAAAAGAACTACTCGCTTCTCTATCCTCTTCTTCCGAACCGGCCTCTTCAAGGGATGTTTTCTTAGAGCAGCCAATTCCACTCTAGCTCTTTTTTTCGGATAGGTCCTCGCCACTCAGCGGACAAGGGCCTAACTATCAGATCAAAACGCTAGGCCTGATTGTTGAGAAGAGAATCATTCCTCTCACCGGCCCCTTCCGAAGTGCACTTAATGTGTTTCCGAGTGCGCTTGGTAGATCTAGAATCTTATAAGACAGAGACTGCGCCTATGACTCTTTCCTTCCCCTTTAGCACTTACTTAATAGTTGGCCTTCCTCGAACTAGTACTCAAAGGAGTATGCATTTTTAGTCGATCCTGCGATTGCCTTGCTTAGGTCGGATTTCCTAATCCCTTCTATTCGAGTTGCGCCAGGAGCGAACGACAGTGACGCGTGAAAGTATGTCGCTTCCCGGGTGTAGCAGATCTCTTTCCTACTGGTAGATCACTACCTCGATCATATGCTGATTCTCGACTCAGGACCAGTTTAAAAACAACTCCTTATCTTTCTTACCCGAACACTGAATAGGTGAGGCCTCACTCAAGTCTTTCTTCGCACCATAGAGCGCCTCTCCAGAACTAGCTGCCCGCCATCTCTAGAAGGAGAGTTTGATTCGGAACTGAAAGTGATTTACTGAGCTCCCCGGGACCACGACTCTTGAAATAAGTAGGAAAGATTCTGAGTCTAAGGGACAACAGTAGCAGGCAATGCCTATATCAAGTGTTTATGTTTTCGGAACAGAGGAATCCTAGCCTCTTTTTTTTTCTTCCTTTAGAAAGGATATATGCACTCCATTATTGAGTTCTCGCATCCAGTGCGCATCTGAAGTGCTATTCGCCGCTTGCTTCGCCTCGCACACCCCACTATCCTTATCTGAGTCTTAGATCTGTGTTCGGAAGCATTATCCACTAGCAAGAAAGGGACGAGCGAGTTAGACGTGGCTCAGTGCTTGAGCTTCGGGAAAGAGTGATGATCTATCTTATACTAAGAAAGAAGGAGTGGTGCCTAAGAACTTGACTGAAGAGGTTCATAGGCCTTTCCATTAACGGGAATGATGATGAGTTACTTCATGCATGCGAGGGATCAGACTGAACGTGCAGCGAAGGGTGACTTGCCTACTAGGTGTGGATCTCCTCGAATTACTTGCTTAATTCGATCAATTCGCAGGATTATCAGTTAGGTGTGATTCCAACTCCTTCTTCGTGAGAATCTTCCGGTCTCTCTGCTCTCACTCTGACTCTTAGGTGCGCTCTTCTAAGGCTTGATCGGCTGATAGGTATGGCATCTCTCTCTCTGCCTTTCCCCCTTCCATTCCTCTATTCGCTTCTGGCTATAGCTTGTCCACTTAGGTCCAACAAAGAGTCTTTGACCATGCGGGCATTGCTCCGAGACTTGAGCTAAATTCGACAGGAATGGGAGAGGAAAAAGGATAGGCTCGCAATACTTTAAAGTCAGGGAGAGGAAAGCCCGCGACGTAGAGCGAATAGTGGGTGGATGGGAATGTGACAAGAAGGTATGTTTCCCGAGTGCTCTTCCGACTAGTGAGGAAACTCCATATAATGCTGAGACTGAGCCAATATCAACAGAACAAGTTGAACAGCTGGGCATCTTCTTATGATCTGGCTCCCCCCTCTTCATTATCCAACTCAGAAAGGTACGGTGTGCGGGCCGGGCATGAGCGTCAGGGGTTTGAGACTTTTTAAATGCTGCACGCCAACTTTCCCAGGCACGTCTACCTGGGAAGCGGGCCTTTTCTCTCCCTACTGTATGTGTCCGGGGCTCAAGGGAGGTTTCGAGACTAGGTTGGCAAGTGCTATCTATGCCTTACGAGATTCCTTCCTTCCTCTCTTGAATCGGAATTTATATTTATTTTAGGCTCGCCTCTACCCTGTAGTCTTATGAAGCTTGACCTTGGCTCCTTCCTCCTATACTATAATTGCTGGTAGAAATGACTACTTGATATAATGAGTCCGTTGGGGCCCATGCTCGTGGAAGCGCTCTCAGCCGCCGACTTCAACAACCTATGGGATGTCTCCCATCTCCTTCCCAGCATAAGGGCGAACTATCACATCTTACCTAGATTCAGTTCTGGGCTAGTAGCTTTAGGGTATGGTTTCTGATCTGAATGCCCTTCCATCTTCCCTTTCTTTCTGCCTACTTGTACTAAGACTTCTCTTATAAAGAAATCAGTACGGCTCGTTCTTGTCCCTCTTATTCCCTCTCATTTGAGATTCCCAACTGGGCTTCTAAAGAAAAGTAGCATCAAAAGATAAGAGGTGAGGGACCTACCCATGGTGACTTTCATGAGAAAGCTGCTGCCTGTGATCCGGACACCAATCGGTATAGATCTTGAAGGTCGGATCGGTCCATTTTCGACTAGCCGTCCTAGCTTCGCTAACTTCTGACACTAGCTCTCAAGATGATTGACGCTCTTCTCTCTGCTTTAGGCTCGGGGCTCTGAACCTATGAGCTCCTACTCAGAAAGCTACGGACTAGGGAGTCCCTGCTGATTCGTAACCTGACTCTGCTGGCGCTTCCCCCTGAGAAAGAAGGGTCACACAAAGAGTTCTTCATAGACTCACTCAGATTCGGCTGCATCTCAGCTCCGCTAGGGAGGTAGGGCCAACTGGCATAGGAGTCTTAACTTGAAGAAGCAGCTGATGCTGTCGCAGGCATTTCCTCTTATCTGAGCATTGCATCCCGTGTTGTAGGAGAGAGGGAAAGATCAGAATTGGCATTTGATATTACCTTGAGGAAGAGAAGCTAGTCGGGACTGACTTAATGAAGCTGGGAAAAGGAGAGGAATCACCATTGAGTCCAGTACCGGATGAATAGGTGCTGTACAATGTTATCCATCTGTGCCATGAACTACTCGATTGCAGCCTATTGAAAGTCAACCATTTCAACTCTGAGAGGCAGTCACTTAGCGCATTAGATTAGTCTCCAACCCGGCTAGCTGCATCAGATCCGAGCAAGACATTGAATCGAACCGGAGTCTTTCACTTCACTTATTAGTGAGTCGCATGACTCTTTTGACTTTATAATGAATAATTGAGAAGAATATAGAAATGTATTCGTACGGGACTTCTTCACTTATCATATCTTGACTTAAATTGGTTGACTGTCACCTTGACCCAATTTTTGGTCTTGTTTGTGATTGTGCGATAGTAAGTGTGATTCGCCAAAAAATCCCACTGGCATATAAGTGGATAGCTTTCCCATATGTTGGATAGATGCTTTAACTTCTAGCCTTGCCCCCTCCTCGATCCCAACTACCCTTTCCCAGATCAGAGCCTCTCTTTCTTTATCCGCTCTCGGATGCAGAGCATGGACCTGACATACATTACAAAAAACTATCTCCAACTGTCCAGCAAGAGTGGAAGCTCAGAAGCGAAGTCGTGGGTGGGCTACTTCCCGGTAGGTGGGCTACTTCCCGCTCTGCCACCAGTTCATACTACTGAATTTGTCTTCCTGCATTCCTACTTTCCCCTATCCTGACTACTTGAATGGCATCTACGACCGGCCATGAGCGATTGCCTGCTCAAGTAGTTAAGCACTGCTTCCCATAAGCCTTCCGAGTTGCTTTCCCGGTTCGCGCTCTTCTGGGCTCGCATCAACTACTTTAAATTCTAATCCCTCACTTACCTGGCTCACCAAAGAGGATCCCATTCACGACCACAATAAGGCCATGACTCAAGCCGGAAGATTTAAAGATTCTTTCTTTCCCCTCACCCCTTTCTAGCTGAGTGAAAGGCTCTTTGAATGAATTGATTGATTCGACGATGCTGTAGGGCTAAGCGATCTAGCCGAAGCCCTTCAGTTGCAGCTAAGACGACCAAGCGGAATCGACCTCCTAGGCCTGACCCGGATCTAAAAGCTCGCAGATCAAGCCGAGACAGCCGATCTATAGCTAGAGCCCTCGGTGAATGAATTTTTAGATTCCCCCTGGACCCTCGTTCAGAGACTCATTCCTATGACTGGACCTGGTCCCAACTAGAAAGAGCTATACCAGTTGAACCATGGAAGACTCCTTTCTTTCTCAAGAAGAGGACGAGGCTGATCTGCTCTTTATTGATCTGCAGAACTATATCACTCTAGGCCAGCTATAGAAGCCTTTCTTTAAAGGAGGGACACATCCGTGGTGAGCCCTTGAGACCTAATTCCCCTTCCCACCGGCCTTGAATTTCTTAGTCGCGGAGCATCTTCGCTACTCTTCACTATAATAAAGAACGTAAATTCGCGGAATTTAGATTGATTTTAGGGCCTCTCTTTCGCCTGTTTATTACTATCCTCTCCTATCCTCCCGCCTAGCCGGTCTCCCTGCCCTCGTGTTCTTCCCCGACATGCCTATTCTCCGGTGTCATTGCCCGCCATGCTATGGTTTGATTGCCCTTTGCGTCACTCTCGTTCGCTCCTCTCTCTCTCTGTCCACTACTCCCTCGACTACCCGTCATGGAACACGCCCGCCTTCCCACCTCTCCTCCTTCCCTGATTAGCTGTCAAGACTGATCTTACATGTGAGCTCCTTAAGAAGATACGCTTACGAAGACACAACCAACTCTCTCATCTCTCGCGTGGAATGGAAAGCTAAGCTAGGTCGAGAAGGTCGTCCCAATAAGAGTAATATAGTAATGAGGGGCACCTTCTGATCGTAGAGTATTAGGAAAGACCACATCCCGGCCTTTCAACTCGCTGTCACTTCCTCAATGACTAGAGAGCTCCCCACAGAGAAAAGGAAGAACTTCCCCGCTGGCGCCAGACATAGGAATGCGATAGCTGGTCCCAGCGAGCGGGATGCGATAGCTGGTCCCGTGAATACGAATGGTTGAATGACGCAGAGCTCCCGTGACGTGAAGAAGTCAAAGGAGCGTTCGCACGCAAGACGACATGAAGGACCAAAGGAGTGGACCACGACCACCTTCTATAGTCAGAAGGGGTGCCCGGATAAGAGGACAGGCATACGACGGACTCAGCTATAGCGGCTTGTATGGATCAGAGTAATGCGGCTCATCGGAAGGGACAACAGGTCCAGGGAGTAGTGAAAGGCGTGCTAGGAAGGAGCGAACGAGAGAGCCTCGGGCATCAGCTCCCCAGCAGACCTCCATGGGATCTACAGTTGAGTGAATCAAGGCTTACTGGGAAGAGACGAACTCAGAAAAAGGAAGTCTCGGAAGGTACGAGTGCAACGATGTGAAGTGAGTAACGCAAAGAACGAGAGGGAGAAGAGCGGACTGAGGGAATGAAAAGAAGGAAATACCATTCACTAGATCTTTCGTAGTTTTGAATAGCGAACTTATATTGTAGTACCTAACATATATTGGGAATTTATTATAGAATTTATCTTTCTTTAGGGAAATATCTCCTTTATATTTATTTTAGGTAAATATCTCCTTTATATTTATTTTAGGCTTAGTCGTAAATAGCCCCAAAGGCTATTTATATGCCTCTGCGTAGCAGAGGTACTTATCTTATATTATATACAGTTAGAACTTAACTTAATATTATGGGGGGCCTTTGGGGCAATTTCTCTCCTTTAGTCGTAAATAGCCCCTTTGGCTAAGGAGATAAATAGCCCCGAGAAGATAAATAGCCCCAAAGGCGTAGACTAATCTGCCTGTATATAATATAAAGACCTCAGCTATGCTGAGTAGAAGAAATAGCCTTTGGGGCTATTTACGACTAAGTAGAATAAACCATCTTACTAAAATAGAAATATCTCTGCTATGCCTCTTTGTGAGTCGAAAATAGACCCAAAGGCTATTTATATGCCTCTGCGTGGCAGAGGTACTTATCTTATATTATATACAGTTAGTCTACGCCTTTGGGGCTATTTATCTTCTTGGGGCTATTTATCTCCTTAGCCAAAGGGGCTATTTACGACTAAGCCTTAAGTAGACTAATCCACCCTACCTG
>NW_027433428.1:0-13778 GCF_044706935.1 Curcuma longa
AATCGGAGCCGAGTAAAAATGTGGCTGGCTGAGATCTCGCTTCCTTTTTTGGGCTTGATCCGATGGTTATGGTAGTAGTCGCTCTGTGAACAATGTTTGCCCACATGTATGCATCTAATATAGAGGGAAACGAAATGTCGGATCATGTGACTGAGATCGAACATTGAACAATAAAACTTGGCATCAAAGGATGCTTCGCGCCCTATGTTGGTCGACGTCAGTCTCATAAATACGAATGACTATTGTTGCTTCAAGCAGTAGGTGTCGACAAGTCATGTGGCATGCACATGCCAAAAAAGCTCAATTGGAGAAGGAGGCGCAAATGGAACAACCCTAACAAGTTTGCTTACATTTTCCATCGAGTCTCGTCCATTTTTTCTCTTCTTGATTATGGAGGAGGGACATAATGATGTGGTCACGACCGTTTACTTGGGAGCTATCCAACTAAATGACTGACCTCTCACCAGTAGCTACACAACCTTAGCTCTGCCACTCAACAACCACACAGTCTTAGGTCTGCTACTTAGAGGTAACACAACCTCAGCTATGCTCCTCCGTGATCAGACGACCTTAGCTTTGCAATTCAATGATCGCACGACCTTAGTCTAAACAACAAGCCCTCAACTCTACCACTCAACGACCACATGGCTTTTGCCTCGGCCACATAACCTCTATTTAGCGGCCACATGGCTTTAGCCTCGGCTACACAACCTCAGCTCTACCACTCAACAGCTGCATAGACTCAGCCTTGGCCACACAACCTCAGCTCTGCCACTCAGCAGTTGCACAACCTCAGCCTTGGCCTACACAACCTTAGCTCTATTACTTAGCAACCTCATGATTTCAGCATCGGATGCACGGCCTTAGCTCTGCTATTCAAAGACCACATGATTTCAGCCTCAAGTTCACTACCTCAGTTCTGCTACTCAACAACTACACATCACCAATCAATTGTTGGGCCACACGACCTCAATTTAGTTGCTTAGCTTGGCCTCATGACTTCAATTTAGTTGTTTGACCACACGACCTCAATTTGGTTGCTCGGCTCAGCCACACGACCTTGATCAGTTACTTGATTGCACTACCTCAATTTAGTTGCTTGGCTAGATCCCAAGGCCCTAATTCATTTGCTCGATTCAATTCTCGACTCAGCCCCATGACCCCAATTCTGTTACTTAGTGGTCACACGACTTTTGCTCGACCATTGGCTGCATTACGTCATTTGTCTCAGTGCTAGTCATGGGTCGTATGACTTTACATTTCTCAAATAAATGGGTTTACAATAGTATATTCAGAGATACACAAAACTTCAATTGTATACTCACTTTGGGAACATCCTTGTTGAAAATATCCTGCTCTGGTTACACAAGACTTCAACCATGCAGTCACTTTGGTAATATCCCTATTGGGAATATTCTTGCTCTGGTTACACAATACTCTAATTATGCACTCACTTTGAGAACATCCCCATTGAGAACATACTCGCTTCAGTTACACAAGACTCCAATCATACACTCACTTTGAGAATATCTCCAATGAGAATATTCACACTTTGGTTACATAGGACTCCAACTGTGCACTCACTTTGGTATCTCTACTTTGATTACATAGGACTCTAATTGCACACTCATTTTGGAAACATCCCTGCTTTAGTTACACAGGACTCCAACCATGTACTTACTTTAAAAATATCACATCACCATTGGGAACATCCACAGTCTGTTTATATAGGACTTCAATCATGTACACACTTTGAAAACATCCCTTCTTTAATTACATAGGACTCCAACCATGTACTCACTTTGAAAATATCACATCACTGTTGGGAACATCCTCTGTCTGTTTATACAAGACTTCAACCGTGTACACACTTTGGAAACATCCCTACCCTACCGGCTTATACATGGTTTGCTACTCTCGGGGATCTTCTTAACCTTACTTATTTTTGTATTCGTACCATTCTCCTTTTATCGGACTTCATTCGACTTTGTTCTTTAGTCTGCTTTGCAAGGGGGATCTGTGATATACCATGGGGAACTCGCCCAGGTAAGACAACTTTGCTACAACTCTATTAGGCAAGACAACCCTATGGGCCCCGCTCGAGCACAACTACTTTGGTCCACGGAAGGATTCTTACTGAGTAGGCCACCTTTTACATCAACCTCCTATAATTCCTTACAACCGCAACAATTGTATGTTGCGGCGTAGAACTGACCATAGTGAGGCAACCTAGGTCGAAGGCAACACCTAACCAATTGTCTGACCCGTCATACAACCCAACTGTTGTTGCTCCTGGAGCCCTACTTTTTTTCTGGCTGACCAACTGGCTCGCAGTGCTTCTCTCATGTGGTCATCTACGTGGCCCGTACAGCTGCTTGCATGGCACGAGTGGCGGTCAACATAGATATTCTCTCACATCAGCTATATAAGGTTTGGCGATGGTAGGTTTCTTCTCGCGAGCAGAGGTCATTTTTTACCAATGAGCTATTCATTCTTTCTTTCTTTCTCCTTGTGCACTTGCGAGATCCACTGTTTAACCCTATGTCGGCTTGATAATTGGAGGGGTCTTGCTAACCACACCGATGCCCATAGACAAGTGTTGACTCATAGGAAATTGAGGTCCGATTAGTCGGAGGAACCACATTGCCGCCGCTTCAAGGAGAGAGAAAAAGGATTGGTCCAACACGTTGGAGAGGACACCATCAAAAGAATCTATTGATGCGAATCGTGAAACCATTAACTTGACTTTTATCTAAAGAATATAGTGTCACCACATGCAATGAATGTTAGAAGTTGAATTAAACTTGATCATCCCCAGAGATGTGGCTACTGGGATTATCATTTTTTTAGAAGTTGAATTAAACTTAAATGCATCCATAATAAATGTTTGAAATACATGAACCAAGTGAAATATGAATCTTGTAATTCATGTATCTAGATAGAATAAGTTCATATATCTAATTAATGATATGTGATCTAGAAATATTTATTGAGTAATATAAATATTCATGTAATGTGATGTTGATAACAAATCATTTTTTGTAAGATAAGTCTTTTGCAATACAATGGATTCTTTCCCCGGACCCCGCAAGGCGGGAGCTTCGTGCATCGGGCTGCCCTTTTTTAAGTCTTTTGCAATACAAGTCATTGCACTATTATTCCTCTTCTCTTCCTAGTAAGTTTTTAAGAGCCCACTATCTTCCAACAAAGTGGTATCATAGCCAATGACATCAAAATTATTTTCTTTTCAATACTCCCAACTTACCAAACTCAATTATAAGAATTGATCACTTAGAATGAAGGTTATATTCAAATCCCAACGAGTATGAGATATTGTTGAGTATGGTTTTGAAGAGCCCTTAGACGTGGCAACTCTATCTTAAAACTAATAGGATGCTTTAGAGAAAGAAAGAAAGAATGATCAACATGCTTTCACTATCATCGATCAAGGTCTGTATGAAGACATGTTCAAGAAGAAAGCCAATGAAACAACAGTAAAGAAATCATGGGAGATGCTTCGCAACTCTATTGTGGGAGTATAGCCGTCAATTTGGGTTAGGCCCGTCGGATTGGCCTGCCCCACCAAGTAATTTAGGCCGATTGAGTTGAAATTTTATCAACTCATTTTAAGATAGGTTTAGAGGGATTGACCCGCCTAGGCCCGCGACCCCACGTAGGTTGGCCCGCGATGGGCTTGGATTGACCCGCGGGTTGAGAAAATTTATTTATTTATTTTAAATTTTAAAATTAAAGTGGAAAACTCAATGAATAAGTGGGTTTGATCCATTTAAATTATAATTCAAGCTTAAAAATTATAATTCAAACTTAAAAATTTTAACTTAATCAATTTAAATTATAATTCAAACTTAAAATTTTTAATTTTTTTTATTTTTTAACAGGTCAGTGGGTTGGCCCGCCTAACCCGCGACCCGCTTTGAGTTGGGTTGGGTTGGAGATTTCTCAACTCGCCAAGTTGGTGGGTCGGTCCATCCCGCCCCGCCATATGATGAGTCCGCCATGGATTGACTCGTTTGACAGCTATATATGGGAGTGGACAAGGTGAAGAAGTTGCGACTTCAAACTCTAAAGGCTGAGTTTGAATCACTCTTTGTGAAGGAGAGTGAACATATCTCTGACTATTTTACAAGAGTTTGCTATTGTCAATCAAATGAAGAGACTTGGAGAAAACATGTTTGACATTCGAGTGATTGAAAAGGTATTATGCTCTCTTAGCACAAAGTTTAATCATGTTGTTGTTGCAATTGAAGAATCTAAAGATTTAGAGACCATGACCGTTGATGAATTAAATGGATCATAGGGGCTCATGAAGAAAGGATGAACTGTGGAAAGCAAAAACAATCAAAACATGTGTTACAAGCAAAGACTAACTTGAAGATCAATGAAGGAATTTATAAGAGAGGTCAAGGCCAAGGAGGAGATAGAGGCCAAGGACGAGGCAGAGACTGAGGTTCAGTATATGGCCATGGTCAAGGGAGAGATGAACATGTTGGGATCGTCCCAGTGCAATGCGCGTATTTACACATTTTACAAACGTACACAGTGGAAATAAATAAATAATTAAAACTAATTATTACACAACACATGCATGCATGGTAGGAAATTAAAATTTATAGAAAATTAAATAATTCTATGCGTACCTTTCTAATGACGTTTGAGCGGGATTGATATCAATCGAGCAATCTTTGTCGAAATTCCATTTCTACTGGTGATCCACGCCAAGCTCTCGTCTGGATGGCTTTAGAAGTCACGAGTCGTGCCATCATCTTCAGTACTAGCCGATGATCGATAACGATCGAATCGAGAGTAGCCTTATTCCAAAAATCATGTAATAATGTTTATCGTGATCATTTCGGGCTTTCTAACTATCACAAAAAATCGTATTCCCGATGTAATTATCGGTGGTCAACCATTAACCGCCATTAACGAACAAACAACCGGAACCTTTCTGATATTGATGAAACGTTCTCCGGAAAGTTCGTAAGTTTTCGCAAACGATAAATCTCAGCGACCACCCGGAACAACGTAACCTAGCTGTTAGCTAGAAACAATTTCCAGCATAGAAGGTGACCTACGTTGACCGATGTTGCGTTCATCTACATGGTCGAACAAAACGGGTTTCCTCCTCTCCCACACGACCGGAAAACACAAACAAACAACATCTTCTTCTCCTCTCCTCCTCTCCCACACGGATGAAGCTCAGGCTTCTTTGGCAAACGACGAGCTCCGACCAGCAGAAGAAATACATAGGCAGAACAGGGGTGAGGGATACTCTGCTGCGGCCGGCGACCCTCCTATTGTTTCTCGCGATTTTCACAATCGGAAGAAAAAGATCTGCGTGTGCGTTCGGGCTTCAGCGCTGAGCAGAGAAGATGAATAGATGCCTCAAACCAGTGATGGCGTAGTGGGCAGACCAGCGAGTGGTAGCTGGTCGGCGACGGCAACTCTTCACAAGAAGAAGAAGAACCACACCAAAACTCGCGATCATCTATTTTCTCTCGCACGACAAGCTCGTAGTTGGCCAGAGAGCACAGCACGGGGAGGCGCGGCGAGCTCGAGGTTGGCCGGAGGATGCAGCACCGGGAGGAACGCGACGTGGGCAAGCGGCGGCTTGACACAGGAGGAAGACATTGACGCCGCGACGTGGAGAAGAAGAACAGGGGCAGACGACGCGCGCTGAGGAAGAAGAAAAAGCTCACGATCGCTTGCCCTAGAGTTTTTGCCTTCTTAAGGCACGACGATCCCGTGGTTTTCGGCAGCACTCGCGTAATTTCTGGGAAGAAATCGCACGATTAGGGTAGATGTGAGGGGAGGTGTCATGGCAGGGGAGAAGGAACAGACACGATTCGATATTTTAGAGAAGCTACGAACCGGGATTAAATTGGGTTTGGGCTAAATCAGAATAGAAAATTAACCCCGATGAACCGGCTTCAGCCCATGTCACTATAGTGAACCAGATTCATTCTTGATTCACTTGGTTCAATAACCAAACGATTTTCAATTTGATCCAAATCAATTTTGTTCAATTCTTCTTCACAAGACAAAGCTTCTCATCACATCCGTTCCTGCCAAAATCTCTTCCATCATAAACCAAACCAAGTTGGTTTAATTTAGTTCAAAATCAAATCGTTTGATTCAATAACCAAACGACCTCTGATTTGAACGAAATTAGTTTCGTTCATTTCATCTTCATAAGATGAATTCCATCATTTATCCTTTGTCTGGTCCAACCAGATTTATTTCTCTTGTTATGATAATCCAATTCTTAAACTCGTTTTAAGTCATTCAGAGAACTTGTAGTGCATGTGACCAATAGGTTTCCGGTTATGTTGGCCGTCCATAATTAAGCATTAATTACATAATGATCATGAGTGGCACCTAATAGTACATTATGGTCCCCAATTGATCAAAAAATTAGCGATTGATTCTAGAACATTTCTAAATCCTTCAGTAGCTCTAATTAAACGTGCCTCGTTCCTTTCACCGTCTTATACCCGCTTGGTTCTGACATGATCTATGTGTCGGTCCCCACTAGGCTGACTATGTCACACCTAGCCCAAGCTGCTTTCTTGTCCCATGGATTCAAGTTACTTGTACATGTGTCCAAGAGTACCATACTCCTGACATGTAATGCTTTGGCCAAAGACTTTTAGTAACAATCTTGACAAGTGACCGCAGGGTATACGTCTCCTTTTTCAAGGAGTGGTGAATCCTCTATGAGCTATTCAAACACCTTCGTGCACTTCAACTTATACCCAATCATCTTGGGTCCACATCCTCGGAGATGCTTACTTAAGATGTGAAAGTATAAGCCTCCGTGACCAAGGTGACTTGAATACCGCAAGTCAAAGGCTTGCACTTAAGCTGCACTGAGATCTTCATTGACATGTGTATAGAATCATATGAAGTCTCAAGATAAGTCACTCCAATGAATTGGTTATCTTTAATCAGCATCCATGTTTAACTTTCAACATCCAATATTTCCTGTAGTGAGATCAGCTGCTTGGCTAACCAAGGAGTTTAAACGTGTTAGTCTTAACAGAATCGATGACGTCCATACTCATCAGTTCCTTGACTAGGGATAGTTTTAATATATTCATAATTGCACATGTAGAGATGCTCACTAGTTGTGATCCAATCACAAATTCTCTCATGCTATGAATCATATTGCGGACATTCAATATTTGAGTTTAAGATCCAATCAAACACATATGGAATGTGCACTCAAATAGTGAATTGTTATTTATCCAATAAATAGTATAATCGTAAGATGATTGCCTTAGGACACCTCTTAAATCTAATAGAACAACCTTCTCAGTAAAAGAAATTAAACATTTGCAAGAGGTCATGGAAGAGCAAGGGGAAGATGTAATTATGTGAGGTATGATGATAGAAAAAATAAATCTCAAATTGAATATTATTCTTGCCATAACTTTAGACATTATTCTTGGGAGTGTCATTCAAACAATGAAGATGAAGAGGCAAATATAATAGAGAACAAAGAAGATGATGTTGAGCAATCCTTATTTCTTACACTCAAGTAGGACTCTACTGGAAAAACAACACATGGTATCTTGATAATGGAGCGAGCAACCATATGATGGGTGATAAAAGTAAATTGTGGAACTTGATACAAACAAAAAAGGTTTTGTAAGCTTTGGAGATAATACAAAAGTCAAAATTGATGACAAAGGTATGATTCTCCTTGAAATAACAAATGGTGGCCATAAAATTCTTTGTAATATTTCTTATGTTTCAAAATTGACTAGTAATATCTTAAGTATTGGTCAACTTTTGAAAGGAAATTACAAAATTCATATAGAAGATTGTATACTTTAGTTACAATATCAAGATTCTAACCTTAATGCTAAAGTGTTTATGACTAAGAACATGATGTTCTGATTTGACTTAAAGAATTGTGAACCTATATGCTTGAAGACTTGTATACAAAATCCATCATGTATTTGGTATATGAGATTTGGTCATTTGAATTTTGGAGGACTCAAAGCTTTAAGAGATCATAAGATGGTGAAAGGGATTCCAAAGATTGATCACCCCAATCAATTATATGAAGCATGCTTACTTGGCAAGCATCCAAGAAAAAGTTTTTCAAAGCAATCTATTACCAGAGCAATCAAACCACTTCAACTTGTTAATGTTGATGTTTGTGGTCCTATCAAGCCTGAATCTCTTGGTAAAAGTTATTATTTTGTTCTCTTTATTGATGATTTTAGTAGGAAGATATGAGTTTATTTTTTGAAGCAAAAATCTAAGGCATTTGGTGCATTCAAAAGATTTAAAGATCTAGTTGAAAAAGAAAGTAGATATCAAATTTAAGCATTAAGAACTGATAGACATGGTGAATTTATATCTAATGAATTTAACAGTTTTTGTGGGTTGCATGGAATTTGTTGTCTTTTGATTGTTCCTAGATCACCCCAACAAATGAAGTTACTGAAAGGAAGTACAGAATAATACTTAATATGGCGAGGAGTATGCTAAAGTCTAAAGACATGCCTAAGGAGTTTTGGGCTGAAGCTGTGGCTTGTGCTATGTATTTTTCAAATCGATCTCCAACTAAGAGCTTGAAGAATGTGACACCTCAAGAAGCATAGAGTGGATGGAAGCCAACTGTGTAAAATACCGGAACTAAGGGGGTAAATGGTAAATAAAATTTGTCAAAATTTTAGGGGGTTAAACGGAGAATGATGAAGGTTAATTAAATTAACCCTATAGTTAATTGGTTTTAATTAAAAACATAACTCATTTGATAATGGGTTAGGGTTATTGGATGGGTTAAAGGCTTAATGGGTTTCATGGGTTTCAAACCCAACCCGTTAAGAAACCATAAAAACGCTACTGTAGCACCCTCAATCGCAAGTTTTGACCTTCTTCTCCTGACGCGCTCTCTGTTTTTCTCTTCTCCAACGCCACTGTGCTTCGTGCTCGCCGACGAGTAAGGGTAGCTGTCCGGAGTTGGAGGCGAGGCTGAGGAGAACGCCGGCGAGTGGAGTACGGATTAGGCAGCATCGGTGGCAGGTTCGATCGGTGGTGGCAGCGGCTTAAGGGGCATATCGCGCGGCGGATTGAGGAGAAGAGGAAGCTGATCGGTAAGTTGAGCTGAAATTTCTTGGTTCTATAGGGTTTAGAAGCTTAGATCTAAGGTTTTGACAGATTTCCAAGCTTGAATTCCTTTGGATTGTTGATGGATTTTCCTTCTTCACAGCTCAGTTGCTGTGATTCGATCGACTTGAGGTTTCATCTATGAAGAAGAAGAAGATCTGGAGGAAATAATCGGTAAGAGGGAAACTCTTCGATTTTGTGGTTTGATGTTGGATTGTTTCGGTTTCTTTGAATCCTTGAGTTGATTGTATTCCACATCTTGGAAATCCGATCAAATTAGTGAGCAAGGTGGCGTGGATTGGAGTGAAATCGAGGCTTGAATTGGGATTCTAGGGCATAAGGAATCAGAGAGTTGAGGTAAGTTATTTGAAGCTATCTTCTAATTATCTTGCTCTGATATGAGATTGGTGGAATTATGGAGTTGTTTGGTTTATGTTAAGAGGTGATGAGTAGGTTTTGTTTGATTGATTAGGATCTGTTCTAGTTGGAATATTTTGAGATTAGGTAGGTTTTTATGAAGATGATTGGGTGTTTAATGAATTGATTCTATTAGAATTTTGTTGGGATTACCATGGGTTTTGATTAATTGAATTGTGGTTAAGTTGTCTTTAAATGTGGGATTAGGTTAAACCAGATGGGTTGGATTAACCTAAGTGTTGGGTTAGGTTAAATTGGAGTTAAACTAAGTATGGATGTTTAAAAACCAAGTATGACTCTAGTACGATTCTATTAGTTTAATTGTTGTAATTAAGGATATTGTTTATCCTTTTGCAGGACCTTGACTTATTTGTGGTCCTGTATTTCTGGGGGTTCTTTGTTGGTAGACATCGGATTCAGGTGGGTACCCTGTACTTTGTCAATATAGGATTTTCTTCCCAGTGCATGAATTATTGTTGTTATGTTGTTTATCATGTTGATACCCATGTTGTTTGAGATAGTATCTAGTTGATATTTTTTGAAAATCATTGCTTGATACCTGCCGTTGACCTTATGATGATCTAGTGATACCATGTTTGATACTCTTGTTATCTGTATCATTCATTTTGTTGATACTCGTATGACTCGTTGCTTAATCATGTTGTATGATCTCTATTTGATCTATCCATGGTTAGAATAGTCTTAACTATGATATCATTGACATATGTTGATCTCTGTTGATTCCTGTTGAGCATGCTAATTAATTGTAGCTATTACATGTTGGGATGATCATCATACATCCATCCTAGTTGTAGATGTTGATGACAACATTGTTGGCTGTTCTTGTTGTTGGCTCTTACTTGACGCCGAGTTGAGGTGGCTCATGGGTGAGAGGTTGCACTATAGTTGGGTGCAACCAGGACTGACTATATTACCCTCCTGCTACACTGTCACTCCCCACTTATTTTTAGTGATCAGTTGTTGCAGTATGTCCTGTTTGGTGCCTCAGTTCACTAGCCTGATGGAGTGACTGGGGGTGACGAGTGCAGACAGTGACTTGCATTTGTTTGCGTTGATTGATGCATATTACATGCATTTGTTGATAGGTTATTACATAGTTATCTTATTCATATGGTTGTGGCTGTTGTACTTGTTTGCTATGATTATTGCACTGCGTGACATTTCATACATGATTATATGCTATGATTACTATACCTGTTGCACAGTCTTGATCTTTCTTTATCGTCTCAGTTGATATACCATGTATGATTACCTTGATACATGATACCCTGCTGATACTTGCTATCATGTACATGTTATTTATTCCGTCTATACATGTTTACCCTGGCTGGTATATCCTTGCTATTTCTTCTGATTATCTTTACATGCACTATTTTTTGTACCCACTGAGTATCTAATGCTCACTACCCAGACCCTGGGGTTTCTTTATTTTTCTCTCCAGGTAGCAGATAGATTTTCTTCGAGATTGGAGATGTTGCCTGGACTGTATCCATCTCACAACAGTAAGACTGGTATATGTTGTTGTCTGTATTGTATTTGTGTTGTTACAGGACTGTAGTTGTGGTGATGGACTTGTAGTTGTGGTTGTGTGCTTTGTTCGGATTTGATATTTTCGTTACGTAAAATTTTGGTTATGTTGGTTGGTATGCATGTGATAGTTGTTGTGTGGCCATGTAAACCTTATCTTGCATCTGTGTGTGTATCTGTGATGTTTGATGGACGTTTAGTCCATATTACGGCTACATGTGGCTTGTATATCTGTTTGTATTAAGGGAAATATCATTGTTACAGGGGAGATGCTGTCGAAATTTTTCGGACAGCCTCCCGGGACGTAACAAACTGTATCACATTTTTGAGTATTTGGATCCATTGCATTTGCACATATCCATGAACAAGAAAAATCTAAGTTAGATGATCAGAGTTAAAAACTCATTTTCATCGGATATGATGAAAATTCCAAGGGATATAGATTGTACAATCCACACAGAGGAAAATTTATGATTAGTAGAGATGTAGAATTTGATGAAAATGCATCGTGAGATTAGAGTGCCAAGGAATAAGGGTCTTATGATTTCTTTCCTTACTTTGATGTGGAACAAGAAGCCTAAGAGGAATCTACTCCACCAATAATTCCACATACACCTGAGTTATCAATCACACCAGGATCATCTTCAGAAGAAAAGACTCTAAAATATCAAAGCCTTGATGATATCTACAATGAGACTCATGCTATTGATGATATTTTGTTTACTTGTAGATGTTGAACCTTTAAGCTTTCAAGAAGCAAAAGAGGATAAGAAATGGAGAGAAGCCATGAATGAAGAAATTAAAGCCATTATGAAGAATGATACTTAGGAGTTAGTATTTCTTCCAAAAGACCATAAAACTATTGGAGTCAAATGGGTATACAAGACAAAGAGGAATGTCAATGGAGAAGTAGAAAGGTATAAAGCAAGACTTGTTACTAAAAGCTATAAACAAAAATAAGGTATTGATTATGATGAAGTATTTGTTCTGGTAGCTCGATTGGAGATAATTCACTTATTGAGATCTCTTGCTGTTCAAAATCATTGGAAGATTTATCAGTTGATGTTAAATCTAGAACCATTGACTTGATAATTCAAGAAAATGATTACCTGAGATGCACCCATGAGTATGCACTCTATATGAAAGAAGAAGGTCAGGATTTCTTACTTGTTTGCATTTATATGAATGACATTATTTTTATAGGAAATAATCAAAAAATGATTAAAGAATTCAGAATAATGATGAGTCATGAATTTAAGATGTCTGACATGGGACTCATGACTTATTTCTTGGGAATTCAAATTAAGCAAATGAAGGATGGAACTTTTATTTTTCAAGAAAGATATGCGAAGGAGGTTCTTAAGAAATTCAACATATTTAATTGTAAATCAGTTAATACCCCTAAATAATTTGGTGCACAACTATCCAAAGTGAAGCAAGGAGAAGAAAAGATTAATCCAACTTCTTTTAGAAGTCTTATTGGGAGCTTAAGATACTTGACTTGTACAAGACTTGATATCTTATTTGCAGTTGAAGTTGTGAGTTGATTTATGGAAAATCCAACTCAATCTCACATGTTAGTAGAGGATAATTCATTATATTAAAGTTAATATTGATTATAGTATTCTTTATTCATCTTCCAACAACTACAAGTTGATGAGTTATTGTGATAGTAATTTTACTAGAGATATTAATGATTTAAAAAGAACAATTGGTTTTATATTCTTTATGGGAAATAATGCAATTTCATGGAGTTCAAAAAAATAAGCTATTGTGACATTGTTCAGTTGTGAAGCTGAGTATCTTGCAGCTACTTTTTGTACTTGTTATGTTATATGGTTGAGAAGATTATTAAAGGAACTTCATGTCAAACAAGAAGATACTATGAAAATCATGATTGATAATAAGTCAGCTCAAAGTTTGGCAAAGAATCCAGTATTTCATGAATGCAGCAAACATATTAATACAAGATATCATTTTATTTGAGAATATATTGCAAAGAAAATGTTGAACTTGAGTATGTGATAACTATGGATCAAGTTGCTGATATTCTTACAAAACCACTCAAATTTGATGATTTTCAAAGATTGAGATTCATGCTTAAAGTAAAGAAGATTTAAGTTTAAGGGGTAATGTTAGAAGTTGAACTAAACTTGAATACATCCATAATAAATATTTGGAATACATAAACCAAGTGAAACATGAATCTTGTAATTCATGTATTTAGATAGAATAAGTTCATGTATCTAATTAATGATATGTGGTATAGAAATATTTATTGAATAGTATAAATACTCATGTAATGTGAAGTTGATAACAAGTCATTTTTTTATCAGATAAGTCTTTTGAAATACAAGTCATTACACTATATTATTCTTCTTCTCTTCCTAGTAAGTTTTTAAGAGCCTATTATCTTCCAACAAAGAAAAGAGTTGAAAAGTAATAACTCAGTGGAGCAGTGAAAAATGGCAACAAGTGTTCATTTATTTCATGTAGACATTGTAGCAAATGAGTATTATCAGTGGGAAAAAATAATAAAATGAGGGGTGACTAAGGAGCAAGCAAGTGAAGCAAGTTTAATTAATATGGGGCAGAGATAGAGAAGGTTGTCCATTGTTTTGCTTGTGTGCGCAAAGATGAAAGAGAACTCTCAACTGCTACTTCGAATTGTT
>NW_027433429.1:0-6441 GCF_044706935.1 Curcuma longa
TTTTATTTGGAAGAAATTAAAGTGGAGTAAGCTACTAAATTATATTCAATTTTTTGTATCTTTCATTTTGATCATGTTTCTTTCCCAATTTCTTCCCTCCAAGTAAACAAATAGTTATGAGCACCATGGAATGGGTTTAGATGGAAAATTCTCACATCCAAGTTAGGGAGTAGAGTGTAAAATGCCATGTTGAATACTTGACTAAAATATGATTAATCAATAAAATTTTTTTATCAACCAATCTAACATTATATACAGTCGATCTTGCCCATAATTAAAAAACTAAATACCTAAATTACTTGAATGAGAAC
This sequence comes from Curcuma longa, assembly GCF_044706935.1. Classification (NCBI taxonomy): domain Eukaryota; kingdom Viridiplantae; phylum Streptophyta; class Magnoliopsida; order Zingiberales; family Zingiberaceae; genus Curcuma; species Curcuma longa. The sequence continues at coordinate 312 of NW_027433429.1, forward strand.
ACGAACAAACTATTTTATTATCGTAAATTAAATTTTTTTAATAAATAAAAAATTAATGAACATCTAATAGACACTTGAAAATTGTCACATATTAATTTGGGTTGGAAGACTAAAATGAGTTATTCAAATTTTTTTTGATATATATTAAATGAACATAAAAAATAAAATAAAATGAAACTCTTACCAAACTAAATATCAATTTTGCTGCAAAAGTTTAGTTAATTTACAGCCTAGTCCTCGAGTTATCATTCAGGTTGGTTGTTTATAATTTTTTCCAAAGAAGGTAAAGTCATTTTTGGAATTTCAATAAGAAGAAACCTTATTTGGCCTTTTATTTCTATGGGCCTTACAGCGGTCATAATGGAAATTAGGGGGGCTTTTTAAAGCTTTTATGATTTTTTTCCTTTTGGACAAAAAATCATAAGGGAGTTTTTTTTTTTCAAATCATAGAAGAGAGTCAAGAGACCTCCTATTTTAATTTTTTTCTATTCTACTATTTATACAGATATAATTATTCAACTACCTTCCAATATTATTTAGTATTATTATTTTTAACTTACATTTTAAGCCAATCAAACATATTATAATAATTATAATTTTATAATTATTAAAATATAAAATTTTATCATTCTTATATTATAACAATTACAATTTCATAATTATTACAAAGTACTTTAAAAATTAAACGGGCGATACTAATACTAAAGGACAGTTGAGTAATTATACCATAAAAATTTAATTCATTTACTATCTAATACTGTTTATTATTATTATTTTTTAGTTAAATCTTGAGTTATTATTATTATTTTTTTTTAGTTAAATCTTGAGTTAGTCAGTAATAGTTATGATTTTATAATTATTATAATATGAATTCTTTTTTTCCATATTATAACAATTATAATTTCATCTATATTATAACGATTAATTTAAAAATTAAATAAAAAATAATAATATTAAATGATATCAGAGAATAATTGAATAATTATATATAATTACAATAAAAAAAATTAAAATAGACGTAGAAAAGGATGTCTTTTTATTTTTATCCTTTCCTTTTTGAGGAATATAATTTAGTAATTTCCCAAAATTGCTGGGCGATTGACTATATTTTTCAACTTTGGGGTTTTTTTCTATTTGTGGGCGAATTATTAGACCCCGTCCGCCGAGTTGCCTTTCTGGGCCGGCCAATCACTGTTCTTCCATGGCCGCCGCCGCCGCCGCCGCCGTCTCCGTCTCCTCTCGCTCCCTTGCCACAACCAACGCCGAGACCCACCGCCATGACCGACTCACCAAAAGCTCCCATTTTTACCGCATCAAGACCCAGCTAAAACCCTATCCCTCTCTCTGCGGCCGCCGACCTAATCGCACCGCGCACGGCCTTTCGTCCCTCCGCCTCATCCCATCCGCCGTTTCCTCCGGTGGGAACCCCTCGGTTCCCTTCGCCTTCGATGATGTCGACAAGCCTCGCGACGAGTGCGGCGTCGTGGGCATCATCGGCGACCCGGACGCCGCCAAGCTCTGCTCCCTCGCCCTCCACGCCCTCCAGCACCGGGGCCAGGAGGGCGCCGGCATCGTCTGCTCCGACGGAACTACTATCCGCTCTGCTACCGGCCTAGGTCTCGTCTCCGAGGTCTTCCATGATCCCCGCACCCTCGCCCCGCTCAAGGGCGATTCCGCGATCGGCCACGTGCGGTACTCCACGGCGGGCGCAGCCTCCGCCCTCGCCAACGTCCAACCCTTTCTTGCCGGTTACCGATTTGGCAAGCTCGCCGTCGCCCACAACGGTAACCTCGTTAACTACCGGCGCCTCCGCTTCGATCTAGAATCCAGAGGCTCCATCTTCAACACCTCCTCCGACACCGAGGTGATTCTCCACCTGATCGCCACCTCCTCCTCTCGCCCCCTCCTCTCGCGCGTCGTCGAGGCCTGCGAGTCCATCGAGGGCGCTTACTCCCTCGTTTTCCTCACCGAAAACAAGCTCTTTGCTGTGCGCGATCCTCACGGATTCCGGCCACTCGTCATGGGCCGGCGCCGCCCTAATGGCGCCATTGTGTTTGCCTCCGAGACCTGCGCCCTCGACCTGATCAACGCCGAGTTTGAGCGCGAGGTGAACCCCGGCGAAGTGCTTGTCGTCGACGGCCAGGACATGAGCATCACATCCGCCTGCCTCATGCCCGAGAAGCCCCGCAAAGCTTGTGTGTTCGAGCATGTCTACTTCGCCCTTCCCAACTCCGTCGTCTTCGGTCACCCAGTCCACGCCTCCCGCTACACCTTCGGTGCTGCTCTGGCTCGTGAGTCCCCCGTCCCCGGCGCAGACTTCGTCATCCCGGTGCCCGACTCAGGATTCTTTGCGGCGCTCGGCTTTGCCGAGGCCTCCGGTATCCCATTCCAACAGGGCCTCATCAGATCCCACTATGTAGGCCGCACCTTCATCGAGCCTGACAAGGAAGGGCGCAACCTTGCCGTCAAACTGAAGCTCGCTCCTGTCCGGACCATCCTCGAGGGGAAGAGTGTAGTCGTCGTCGACGATTCAATTGTGCGAGGCACCACCTCTTCCAAGATAGTCAATCTCATCAAAACTGCTGGAGGAGCTCGAGAGGTCCACATGCGCATTGCTAGCCCTCCCATTGTTGGCTCCTGCTACTATGGTGTTGACACCCCAAGTTCCGAAGAGCTCATTTCCAACAGGATGAATGTCGAGGGAGTGAGGCAGGAGATTGGCTGTGATTCGCTTGCCTTCCTCTCACTCGACAGCCTCAGGGGAGCTTTTGCTGATGAAAGCCACATGTTCTGTGATGCATGCTTCACTCGCAACTATCCTGTGCCACCAACTGAGCAGGAGGCTGTGAAGCTGACTGAAGTTTGAGATTTGCCTTACCATAATTCGGTATAGTTTATTTCTAAGTTATGCATTCTAATTTGAATGAGCCTCCAATTTTCTGTCTGCTTACTTTAAAACTTTTCCTTGGCTAAATTTCCGAATGTTTAAGCTCTTTAGGAATGAAATTTCCCAAGTGGACTAAACATAGAAGTTTTGTTTGGAGTGACACTTTTTCTTGTGTTTCATAAACTATGAAGTGATTTCTACCCTTTCTGGCTGAAACAATAGTGAACATACTTGGATGACTACTGGATTTTGCTCTTTAAATTTCTGATTGTTTAAGCTCTTTAGAAATGAAATTTTGCAAGTGGATAAACATATGAAGATTTTGCAAGTGGATAAACATATGAAGATTCCTGTTAACTTCGCCTTATTATTGTCATGTGATCTAAACTACCTTTGAAGTTTTGCTTGGGGTAACTCTTTTTCTTCTGTTTTGTATGCGATGTAGTGGTCTCTATCCTTTCTGGTTGAAACAATAGTGAACATACTTGGATGACTACTGGATTTTGCTCTTTAAATTTCTGATTGTTTAAGCTCTTTAGAAATGAAATTTTGCAAGTGGATAAACATATGTAGATTCTTGTTAACTTCGCCTTATTATTGTCTTGTGATCTAAACTACCTTTGAAGTTTTGCTTGGGGTAACTCTTTTTCTTCTGTTTTGTATGCGATGTAGTGGTCTCTATCCTTTCTGGTTGAAACAATAGTGAACATACTTGGATGACTACTGGATTTTGCTCTTTAAATATCTGAATGTATAAGCTCTTTAGAAATGAAAATTTGCAAGTGGATTAAACATATGTAGGTTCTTGTTAACTGCACCTCATTATTGTCTTGTGATCTAAACTGCCTTTGAAGTTTTGCTTGGGGTAACTCTTTTTCTTCTGTTTTGTATGCGATGTAGTGATCTCTATCCTTTCTGGTTGAAACAATAGTGAACATACTTGGATGACTACTGGATTTTGCTCTTTAAAATATCTGAATATTTAAGCTCTTTAGAAATGAAAATTTGCAAGTGGATTAAACATATGTAGATTCTTGTTAACTGCACCTTATTATTGTCTTGTGATCTAAACTACCTTTGAAGTTTTGCTTGGGGTAACTCTTTTTCTTCTGTTTCGTATGCGATGTAGTGATCTCTACCCTTTCTGGTTGAAACAATAGTGAACATACTTGGAGGACTAGTGGGACTTTGCTCTTTAAGTTTTTCTTGCTTCGTATTATTATCTTGTGATTGCTTTCAGTTGATAAGTTGGTATGTCTTTATTCTTTGAAAAACATAAATGCTACTCTTGTCTTTGCTCTATGAATAGTTTGATCTGTTGTTATTGTTTTTCTGTAAAAATTAATGTGTTTCATTGTCATTGTGCTTGATATACAACTTAATGGTTGGATGCTAATGCTATCGTTCATGTAGAATTTTACAAATATTTGTGACACAAATTTCTCACTTAGCTTTCCATTAAGCGTTGAAGGTGTGCACTTATCGTATGAACATCTTTTCATTTGATGGTTGACCAAACGACTTAAGTATCATCCGTAATTCTTAGGTTGCTCAGAATACAAAATTCTTGGAGAAGTTTAATGTTGTGGATTAGATTTTTAAACTCTCAATGATGTTTCTTTTTCCCTAATTTTGTCTGTTTGTTGTTCTTGACTGTTTATCTATTGGGCATTGACTGGATTAAAGAGATCAGTTGCTTTAAATATTTTTTTTTAAAAAAAATTTGATAATTGGTTGGATGTGTGTGGCTATTGCTGTTGGATTTTTCTTGCTGATGCACTTAAAGGAAGAGGGATATTTGCGGTAGAAAGAGTTTCTGGTCAATTTGTTCTTATCAAAGTTGTTGAACTTTTAATTTTATCAAACGGACTATTTTAAATTAAATTATATCTTCTATTTTTTAAAAAAAAAATAATAGATATCATCAATGATTTTATTTTAAAAACATCTTATAGTTATTTATAATTATTATGTAGAAATTATTCTATAATTATTATAATATATTTATGATGAATTTAAAATTTATATCTATACAAACTATAACGAGTAGTAGTAATTATAATATGCAAAAGTTATTTAATAGTCGTGCAGTGCAATGTATTTAAGGTGAATTTAAAATTGTAGTAGTTATTAATTTGTTAAATAATAATTTAATATAATAGTATTTAGAGATTTTAAAATTTAAATTTATTTTAAATACATTATAACAGTTAATGGATAATTTTTACATATTGTAATAACTATTTGATAACTTTTACACAGTCGAAATTTTAAATTGTAAATTTATTCTAAATATGTTGAAACAGATATTGGTAGTTTTTATATCTTGTAGTCAGGGATGGATCTTCACAAGAGCTATCCTAGTTTCTAGTCCACTTCAAAGATTTTTTTATTTGTTGTAAAAAAAAAATTGTAAAAAAGTTTTCACTATTAGAATATTACATATTGATTCTTTTTGTAAATTTTTTTTTTATTTAGCTTATCCCTTTTAAACTCAAAGTCTAGTTTACTTCTTTTTTCTGGATCCGTCCTTGCTTATATTAGTTATTTGTTATCGTATAAATCTTAAATATATTATAACAATTATAGTTTGTACACGTTGTGATAATTATTGAATAATTTTTATAAGTTGCAGTGGTTATTTAATAATTTGTATATGTCATAGTAGTTATAAGTTGTTACAATCATATTGAATCTATCTAAGAGGTGTTCTTTATTTATTTTATTTTTTTTGAAAAAAAGGGTGTTCTTTAGATGGTTCTTTTATGATTTATAAAACTTGAGACATTCTTTTTTTTTTATCCTGTATTATTTGATGCGATTTATGCTGAATCACTAATTAAAGAGTATTTTTAATTGAAAAGAGGGCGTTCGTTTATAAAACTCGAGTCGTTCTTTTTTATTTTTATCGTTTATTCTTTGATGTGATTTATGCTGAATCACTAATCAAAGAGTGTTTCTAATTTTAGAACGATCAAAATTCAGTAGAATTTGTAGAATCTTGTACCATAAAAAAGATTAATTGTGTTTTCTTAAGATAATTTTTTTCCATTATCTTCTTTAAAAAAAAAAATCTATCATTCCAATGATTCGACATGGTCGATCTTACGATCATTTACGGGAAGATAAATCGAAAAATTTTAATGTTATGGTGGCAATTTTAACTAAATCGAATGAGTGCATGAAGATTTTTTTTTATCAATGTACCTTTATTTTACATCATAAAAGATTATTTTTGTAATT
>NW_027433430.1:0-3385 GCF_044706935.1 Curcuma longa
TCACCCGCCTCCACCGCCTTCCTCCATTGCTCCTCCAGATGCATCTCCCTTAGATATTGCTCCTCCCGCTGATGCTCCTACTGATGATGCTTCGCTTCCTGATTCTGATTTCCCTATCAGGGATCCCGTGGTAGATCCCGAGACTGGAGAGACGTCATTTCATGTTGACTTACGAGATTTTTGACTTGCTACTCTGTTATGCATGCTGTTTTGACTGTCTGTATGTTTCAGTTCTGTCCATGCTGTTATTTTGACTGGTTGTCATGTTATCTTTTTGTTATGCTTATCGCTTTCTTATATCGTATGCTTATTTTATGCTGTATCGCTTCCCTATCGATTTTCTATTAATGCGTTTCGGGAGAAGACACGCTTGAATTTAGGGGGAGTTGGTGAGATTTGACGACCTTTTTGGTGTTTGACAAAGGGGGAGAGGATGGACTTAAGTTTAGAAATTAACGAGAGGATTTGATGTAGGGGGAGGATTTGATCCCCTTACAGATATGAACTTAACTCTTATTCCCATAGTTGTTGTAGGGGGAGGATCTTGATCTCCTTACTTACATGAAAGGGAAGAATTCTGATCTAAACTTAAATCGTGTTGTCAAACAACAAAAAGGGGGAGATTGTTGATGCAGTTTTGTCCCGATTGTTGTTTTGATGTTGACACAGATTTAAGTTCAGTTTAATTGGATAAGAATTAAGTTCAATATATTCAGATTGATCAATGACGGATTGAGTCAGAGAGGGCTCGGTAGCTCGTTCTCTGGATCGAAATGAGATCGGAGAGGGCTCGGTAGCTCGTTCTCCGGATTAGGTCAGAGAGGGCTCGGTAGCTCGTTCTCTGGACCGGATTGAGTCGGAGAGGGCTCGGTAGCTCGTTCTCCGGACTAGGTCAGAGAGGGCTCGGTAGCTCGTTCTCTGGACCGGATAGAGTCGGAGAGGGCTCGATAGCTCGTTCTCCGGACTAGGTCAGAGAGGGCTCGGTAGCTCGTTCTCTGGACCGGATAGAGTCGGAGAGGGCTCGGTAGCTCGTTCTCTAGGTCAGAGACCGGTAGCTCGTTTGGACCGGTTTCGGAGAGGGCTCGGTAGCTCGTTCTCCGGACTAGGTCAGAGAGGGCTCGGTAGCTCGTTCTCTGTTCCGGACTATGGTCGGAGAAGGCATGGTAGCCTGTCTTCGGACCGGATCAGTATCAGAGGAGGCTTGGGAGCTTGTTCTCTGATTACGTGATCCAATGCGGTTGGCTCGGGTGAGACCCAAGTTAACCTGATCAAGTCTTGATTTAGGGTTTAATGTTTAGCTTGGTTTAATCGATCAGTGAATCGATTAACCAAGGGTAAGTTGGTTAATCGATCTGGTGATCGATTACAAGAGTTTGTTAATCGATCTGATGATCGATTACAGAGCATTCTGTAAGAATTCACAAAACCCACAGAACGTACCATAATCGATTGGGCAATCGATTATGGTGAACTGTAATCGATCAGGTGATCGATTACAAGTTTAATGAGAAACCGGGTTACCGTGTGGTAATCGATCACCTGATCGATTACCATGCCTTAATCGATCAGGTGATCGATTAAGAGCTTGGGTAATCGACTGGTTGATCGATTACACGCTTTACAGAGGAGAGAATTACGAAGTTTAATCGATTGTTTGATCGATTAAGGTATTTCTGATCGTGTTCAGGTTTCTGCTCTGATTCTGTTGCTTCTGATATTGCTGTGCTAATGTCTCTGATCTTTGCAGATGGAGTTTGAATTTGATGAAGAATAGGAAGAGTCAAGGGATTGCTTTCTATCTTGACAGTGTTTGTCGAGCTTTGGCTTTCATGGTTTTCAGGTAAAAGATAAAACAACGGCGCTCTGAGCTGCACCAGAGAATGATCAGGATGATCAGTGCAGTGGACTCAGAGGACGTTAGAGAACAGAGTTAAAAGGAAGAGAGGAAGGAGAAGAGAAGCTCTCACGGAAACCCTAATTGCTGTGTGTGCTTGTGCTGGTTGAGCTCTCTTGCTTGCTTACGATCTTCCTTGAAGCTTTCTCCTGAGGTGGTGCAAGGAGTGGTGCCTTGCTCTCGGGAAGCCTTGTTTGAGCTTGTGATCCATCTTTTGAGGTTGTGCTGTAAGCTTGTATTGTTTTGCCTCAATCTGTAGTTTCCTTCTTATAATCTCTGTGCTTAACCTTTTATCTGTGAGATTGGTTGTGGAGAGGTAACTCCACCGAGAAGGAGACTCATTTAGCCGGTTTTTATCCGGATGTTTGATCTACCGAAGGTCAAGGGATCGTCCACCTTACGGACACGCCGAGGAGTAGGGGCAAGTTATCCCCGAACCTCGTACATCGTATTGTTTGTGTTGCTTTCATTTTGTTAGTTATTTTCCGCTGCGCACTAACATTCTTGTAGAAGAAAATCGAATTTCGCCGCCTGGAGTTCTGTCAGTAGTTCCGCCAATGAATAAAGCCTTTTATTCATGTTATAGTTCAGGCGAAACTGCTCAAAACTCTTGGGCAGTGTTTGAAGAATAATATCGACCTGGGTTTCCCCATCGATTTCACCTCCAAGGACTTCTATCTCATTCAAATGAGCCATCATCTTAAGGATGTGATCCCTCACGGGTGTCCCCTCCTTCATGGTGGTCGTCATTAAGTTTCTCATTGCCTCTTGCCTAGCAGCTCGATTCTGATGCCCGAAGAGTTCCTTGAGATTGAGCATCATGTCATAAGCAGTAGGCATTGCCTGATGCTGATGTTGCAGCACATTTGACATAGATGCCAAAATGTAACACCGCGCCATCTCATCTGCCTTCACCCACTTCCTATGTCTCTCTATCTCTTCTTCAGTCGCATCCTTATCAGGTAAGCTAGGACATTCCTGGAGAAGTACAAACTTGTACTCCTCCGCAGTCAAGACAATGTCCAAGTTGCGTTTCCAATCTATGTAGTTAGGACCAGTAAGTTTATTTTCTTTGAGAATAACGGCTAGTGGGTTGAAAGCCATTCTAAGACCTGAGAATCACAAAGTCAAAAACTTTAGAATTTAGAATTATATTGATTTCCTCAAACAATATAATTTAAATTCAACCAACACCTCAAACACCGGGAATTTCGTATGCCACGATAGTGTGGACGTATACGAATTCAAGCATTTGTAAGAGGAGGGTTTTTAACCCATTAATTTTATTATCTTGTCAACCTAACTTTTTGACAAATAAAATTAACAGTTGGTTTGACTTCGGTCACACAAATAATAGCAGTGACTCCGATGGGGAGGATACTATTAATTGTGCCTAAGTGTTCACCATTACTTGATACTAAGTCCATTATTTAGGATTTGTATGCCACGATCGTGTGGACGTATACATTCCTAAATAATTTCCTATAACCA
>NW_027433431.1:0-11189 GCF_044706935.1 Curcuma longa
AGAGTTGTAAAGGTTTCTCCGCCTTCGAGGGTTTTCGAAAAGGAGAAGATTATAGTGCATCGGGTGTGTGCGTGCGTGTGGATCCTTGGATTAGTCACCTCTGCGGAGGTGGATACCAAGTAAACAAACCGGGTTAGCTTTGATCTCTTATTTTCTCTTTTATATTTTTGCTTCCGCTAATCTCTGTGCAGAGAAAGATCAAGAAAAATCGAGAAACGCTATTCACTCCCCCTCTAGCGAACCAACCGATCCTAACAGTTCTTAGAGAAAAGTACAGTGGAGTAAGTCTTAGTAAGCTTCATCAACTGATAATTAAGTTTAACAGTTACAAAAAGCACCTGAATGTCTCTATGGCCCAACATTAAGGAAAATAACTAATATGATTCGGGAGCTAAAGACTACTGGTCATGAGTTGACTACTGAACAATAGGTTCAGGTAGTAATCCATTCCTTTCCTGATTCATGGGAGATGATGAAATAGATTCTAACACACAGTGAAAGTATCAAGACTTTTGTTAATATCTTATGCCATGTTGAACTCGAGGTGAGAGAATTGAATACGCAAGATTTTTAGACAAGCTTTTATAGATGAAGGTTATGTTAGAACATCTAGATATAAGAATACGAAGAAATGGTTCAAGAAGAAAAGGGGAAAAGAAGCTGGTGTTGTTGTTGCTAGGCTGGGCCCAAATAAGAAGCAATTCAAAGGGAATAAATATGGAAAGAAACCTAAAAACAAACTGACTTGCTTTAACTATGACAAGAAGGGTCACTTCACTCGGGAATGTACTGAGCCAAAAAAGATATATCCGCGTTTATCTTCCATTCATGAGTATTATGTTACTAATATAGTGTTGTTAACTAATTCTTATCCTTTGTGAATTATAGATTCAAGAGCAACAAATCATATAGCTCGTGAGCGAGCTACATTCGTGGAGTACCATCGGGTACCAAATGGCAAGAAATGGATATTTGTAGGAAATAATGCAAGGATTGAAGTCAAAAGAGTTGACACTTACAAACTCTATTAGTTTAGCTCTTAGAGCCAATTATGAAATGATTGACAAGAGAACTTTTGTATCATATGTTATTAATAAAAGATAAAGTTTATAGTTATTATATTTATTTCAGATCTGTGCTAGATGAATAAGTATAATAATATCTTAGGGTAGTAGGTTATAATCTATAGCATATCAATTAATTGAATTGATAGTGGAAGGTTGTAGATATATATAAAACACTACTCTTAACTATTCCTAGTCAAGCTTTAATATACAAGAGCAATATTAATGCAATCAGACTATCATGTAAGTCAACGGATGACTTAATCTCACAAGTCATAGATATAAGATATCAAGTTGACATATGGATATATATTTGAGAATATGTACTGAATTAACCCGCCATGAGAATGTTTCATGGATCGTTATATAAGTGTCATAAACATTCTCATAGTGACTATTAGTATAAATAGTTCTTAGGCTTGAAGTCACTACGGCTCCCTACATACAAAGTTGTGTACTTTAGTATCGACAAGCATCACTTGTAACAAGGTGGATTATAAAGTCGATCATTGGGTATGTAATAAGTTATGCGGATATATATTTGTGATGTAGATGGGATCTACCCCTTCCATAGATGGAAGTGATATCTGTGGGCCCATTGATTAAGTAGGACTACTAAAATGCATGACTTTGCTCAAATAAGTTAATATGAGATATTGAACTTATTTGGTTAAGTGAGTCTACTTAGAGATCAAGAAATATAAAGATTGATAAGGAGATGACATGATCTATGCCTCATAGATCAATCTAGATATCAAGGATAGAAGGACTAAGTTATACAAGATAATAAACATAAAAAGATTAGATCGAATCTCGATATTCTCATCACTTGGGTAGCAATGATACATTTCTAGATGTTACTCATTACTGACCTGCACCAAATGATAAAACCTGAGTTTTGATTATGGAAAAAGGTTCAAGTTAAGTGTATGAAGTGATCTGATGAGCTTAACTAAGTGTGAAGGTAGCATAGGAAAGCCCTAGTTACGGCTAGGCAGTACTAGTCCTAACTGAAGGCTAGGCAACTGAAGTACTAATCTAGAGGATTAGGTGGAAGACCTAGTTTGGAGGATTGGACAAGGAAGTCCTGGTCAAGAGGACTAGGCAAGAAGTCTTGGCGGATCAAGAGCACCATGCGAAAGTCTAGGCGGGTCTGGAGGACTGGACGTCTAGCGATGGAAGTCCTGGGGGCCAAGGATCGAGGCTAAGAAAAAATCCAATAAGTCTGGAGGACTTGGATGGCACAAGGTAAATTCTCCCGAGTGGAGTGGGTGAGGACGCATTCCCCATAAGGGGAACAGTAGGCGTCGGTATGATCTAGGATTTCACTGGAAACCTAAAGACCAAACGGTTTGAAAAACTATTTACTTTCCTATTATGTTTTATGTTTTTGGACTAACTTATAATGTAGGAAAGGAGGACTGGAACTTTATGTTCCAAGCACCCTTATTTAGATCCAGGCGACCAGATGGTCTAAGCACCCGGATTGGTTCTAAGTGATCGGACATCAGCAGATGGGCAACGACGCGGTGAGGTGGCAAAGTCCTAGTGGTCAGGACACCTCAGCCTCTAGGCGCCCGAAAAGGTTTCAGACGCCCGAATCTGGATAAGGCATTGCAGAGTCAAAGTTGATCTGGTGACCTCCACGTCAGCACACAGACACCCGAAAGGGATACAGGCGCCCAGAAGATGCAGATTCAGCGTCGAAAGTGGATTGATGGGATGATGTGAAGGCGCCCGAATCAGTCCATATAAGCAGCCTCAAGGGGGAACCCTAGAAGAAACTCAATACGACTCAACGACAACCGTCTGTATGAAAATCTTCCATCCGAAACCTCGTCTTCATGCCGACGAGCTGCAATGAAGTCTGCACATCCATTACTACTCTATCGATAAAACTACTCATTGCTTTTGCTTTTGTATTTAAAGTTTTAGGTCTGTATACGTGTTACTGATCCTAATTAATATTGTAAAGTGATTAACTCCTATTCGTAAGAGGAGAGTTATTTAGTGAGATTACCCGTCGAAATGATCACTAATTGTGGGTCTTAGAGTAGCAGCCTATGGCTGTAAACCAAGTAAAACCAACCATGTCACTTATGTTTTTTCCGCTGCCAGTTCTGATTTACTTACGCAAGCCATATGAGTTTTTCAAAAAGTGTGAAAATGGCAAGAAGTGTTATTCACCCCTCTAGTGCTTCTAAATGATCCTACACCCAATTTCTCAACTGGAGATGTTCAGATTGGAACTTCTCCTCAAGTCCAACAACTTGAGAAAGAAAATTCTCTTAAAGCTCAAGTTGAGGATTTCAAAAGATCATTGGAATGGTTCACTTCGGGCTCCAAGTATCTTGACATGATGCTTGGGACTCAAAGGGTCACGTACAACCGATCCGGACTCGAACATAAAGCTAACTCACGACATAGATCATATCTATCATTAGTCAATCGAACCAACAAACCATGAGTCCAAGCATGGATTTTCAAGTCCAACCAAATTAATCAAGTTGGACTAGAATTAATATTGAATCCCCAAGGATCAAATTCATTATCTGACCAGATCTAACAAGGGTCATCATCTAAAGGAGAGATAATATAAAAAACATCCTAGTTAGATGAACTAGGTTTTATATCTTGTTTTTTTTTTTTTCTGAACTTCGACTAAACTTAGGCTACATAATGACAAAGTCTTGACTAACATTTGCTTAACCTAGTACCAGGGTAGGATGAGATGATAGTATGTTAGAAAAATTTGGTCTAGGTTATAGCCGTCAATTTGGGTTAGGTCCACCGGGTTGGCCCGCCCGGCCAAGTAATTTAGGCGGATTGCGTTGAAATTTTATCAATCTATTTTAAAATTGGTTTAGATGGATTAACCCGTCTAGGCCCGTGACCCGCGTAGGTTAGCCCGCGGCGGGCTTGGGTTGGCCCGCAAGTTAAGAAAGTTTATTTTTTTTATTTTAAATTTTAAAATTAAAGTAGAAAACTCAATGAATTAGTGGGTTTGATCCATTTAAATTACAATTCAAACTTAAAAATTATAATTCAAACATAAAATTTTCAACTTAATCAATTTAAATTATAATTCAAACTTAAATTTTTTAATATTTTTAATATTTTTTTATAAAATTATAACCCGCGGCCCACCTTGAGTTGGGTTGGAGATTTTCCAATCCGCCAAGTTGGTGGATTGGCCCGCCCCGCCATATGATGGGCCCACATGGGTTGGCCTGCCTCGCCATAGATTGACCCATTTAACAGCTCTAGTCTAGATAGTCAAGTAGGATAAGGAGTACCCTACTTGGTTTACTTAGCTAAGTGAAACTAACTAAAGCTACCTCACCAAACCCTAGACTAGTTAGATTATAATTTTTATTAGATTAACTAAGTATACAATTTCATGAATTAGCTTTGTCTAAGAAAGTAGTCATTGCTCCGATATCCAAGAAGGTCCTGTGCCTCGCCATTACCTGAATGCTAAAACCTAAAATGTATGCTTAATTGATCGATGATTAAACTTGAATCTAACTCAAGGTCAATCAAGTCTTAAAATCTCACAATTGAATTAATTAATATTAAAATTAACAACCATCTCACACGACCAATAGAATTAATGTGTTTGTAATCTAGAATAGGTGAGATAAACTTAGTGCATAAGTTAAAATTAATCTGAAATTTAAATCAATAAAAACTCAATCACTTCAATCTAATATGTTAACCTTAAATCAAACTAATCAACTTACCTTAATTAATTCTAAAATAAAGTTAATTAATCCATCATAATTAAATCAAAATCTAATTAACTTAATCTAATTTAATTAAAATTTAAATCGTATTTAATTATCAAACCAACTTAAATCAAAACTAACTTAATCAAAATCTAATCAATTAAATCATAATCAATATTAAAAACCCATAATTAAAAACCTGACACATCAGAATCCAAGTGCTCGGATATAAATCCAAACGCCCCAAACCGCTTTACAAAACCTGCCCATGATTTTGTCGAGGCGCTAGTGGTTTTTGAAAACCAAGCACCTTGAGTCAATCTAGGCACCCTATTCCGTTGATTTCCAGGTGTCGAGATTAGAATCTAAGCGCCCAAAATGAGTCTATATTGGGTGCCCAAAACACCATTTAGAGGCACTCTAAACTCTTTGCACTCTCATGTGTTTCAACTCTACTTGGTCGTCCACATTGCCTAGGTCATCATTTCTCTATTATTGGTCAGATATGCCTAGGTAATATCATAAATGAGTCTCAATTTTATTTAAGTCATCTTAATTATTAAATTATTAATTTATGTGAATAGGATTAAGAGAAAGGCTACTAAGGCTGGTACCTCTAGTACCCCTAGTACTGATCCTAAATTCCCCAAAGAAAAGTTTAGAACCATCAATTACATATGTTCCTTTGCATTATAAGTACTTACGTAGGATATTTTTTATGCGATCATGTAGACCTACTATAGAGGTTATTGATTACTATCATTTAGGTAACATTGTCTATTGTACTAACTCGGTTAACACAAGACTGTGTGTCAAGTTGTACAATAACCTGAGTAA
The DNA here is from genome assembly GCF_044706935.1 of Curcuma longa. Classification (NCBI taxonomy): domain Eukaryota; kingdom Viridiplantae; phylum Streptophyta; class Magnoliopsida; order Zingiberales; family Zingiberaceae; genus Curcuma; species Curcuma longa. Next base: position 5,630 of record NW_027433431.1, read on the forward strand.
GGTCGATGACCTGACCTATGCTACCAGAGTTGAATGTAAAGATTTTTTTTTATCTCTAGCCATTATTAGAGATCATCTAGGACTGAGAAATTCATCATTTACATTTTTGTATTACCCTCACAGGGATTTGCCATTTGGAGATCCCTACTCCCACATTACCCTAGATATGATATATTCATATTTTTTTTAGGGAAGAGAGGGTCCCTACAGTGATCCAATTTCCATTTGTTGGACTCAAGGTATAGGACTATGATCTGTAAAAAGTCTTAGTGACTTGTATTTTACCACTTACCACTGGGGATGTCGCTATGATGCAACCATTTCACTCATTTTTACTATATGCATTTTGCCATAGACTAGACATAGATATTAGTATGCATATATTTCATACCATCATTTACTCTGTCAGTATTAGCACTAATAGGAGAGTTCACATGTCATACTACCATATTTTAACCTCACTCTTAGCCACCCTTGGATTTAACGTTGCCACAGGCAATATCAAACTTGTAAGTGAGTTTGACATGGTAGGTATTAGAAACTTCTCTTTAGCTGGGGTACATTGAGATGACATCAAGTTCCATTTAATTATGAAACTAACATTAATTTAAATCTAGCATATAAAATTAAATCCAACACTTTTAAAAATTTTAAAAAAAATCAAAATTATTAAAACAAATTAATAATTCAAATAATAGAATATCAAACACAAATAATGAAATTAAAAGTGTGTCCTTCGCTTATCTCGCTCGTCCTCGGTTCGCTAGATCTCTTACACATTCAAGCATCCGTGCCTCTTGCGTAGTATCCACATGAATGCGATCTCAAGCTTCGAAGAAGAATCACCTTTGTGGTGCTAGCCATACAAGGAGATTCAGCCAAAACAAGGAGGAAGAAAAAGGATGTTTGGCCAAGAGGGAGAAGATAGCTCAAAATGTCTTGTGCACTATTGAAAAATATAAGAAAAATCTTTTATATTCATCTCATAAATATGAAAGATTTTTGCCTCTTTAGCTTCTCCACTTAAAGCCAATTAAAACCCAAATAGAGTACATATTTCTCATGTTGGCTCTTCATCTTCTCTTTATCCAATGAAGAGAAAAACCCTTGGTCTTCCTCTATTATTAATTCATTAAATATTTTAATGAATCAATATCTCATTCAAGTTTGATTGAGTGTAATCTAAATGAGTCTAACTCAAATTAGATTCAATCCCACAATCCAATTGGATTCACTTGAGTCTAACTCAATTAATCTAATTCAGATCATATTTTAGTCAAACTAAAATCCATCGATCTTTGAAGCATCGTGTCCTTTGTGTGTGACTTAATAGGTTCTTGTAACGTTGGTAATGTGTCTAAACCGCTTTAGATACATAAGCAATGAGCGACATCTAGCAATGCATCATTGCTACTCAAGTGACGAGAAAGTTGAGATCCGACCTAACCTTTTCGTGACTACTATAATGTATGATGATGTCTTTCTATCCTTGATATCTAGATTGATCAATGAGGCATAGACCGTGTCATCCTCGATATCAATATTTGTGTTTCTTGATCCCCGAATAGACTCACTCAAGCAAATGAGCTCAATATCTCATATTGACTCATTTGAGCATGGTGATGCATTTAGTAGTCCTACTCGATCAAGGAGCCCATAGATATTACTCCCGTCATATGGGAGGGATAGATTCCATCTACATCACTCACATCCCTCCCATAATTCGTTGCATACTAAGTGATCGTCTTTATAGTCCACCCTGTTACAGGTAACGTTTGACGATACTAAAGTACACAACTCCTTATATAGGAAACCGTAGTGACTTCAGGTCTAAGGACTATTCATGCTAAATAGTCACATGAGAAAGTTTATGATACTCATATAACGATCTATAAAACTTTTCTCAATGCGGGTCAATTCAGTATATATTCTCTAATATATACTCATGTGTCAACGTGATATCACATATCCATGACTTGTGAGATCAAGTCATCAATTGACCTACATGCTAGTCTCAATGTATTAATATTGTCCTTGAATATTAATGTTTGACTAGGAATAGTTAAGAGTAGTGTTTTCTATATCATCTCACTATCAATTCAACTAATTGATATGATGTAGATTAGAACCTACTACTCAAGGACATTATTATATTTAGTCATTTGACACAAACATGAAGTAAATATAATAATCAAACTTTGTCTTTATTAACAATAGAATATGATACAAAAGTCTCTAGTCAATCATCACATAATTGTTATGCATCTCTAGGGCTACAGATACCATAACAATTATTAGCAAAAAAATGTGAAAATTGATTGATCTTCCACATGGCTCAAAACCAATCGATTGTAAATGGATTCTTAAAAAGAAGATGAAAGTTGATGGAACTATAGATAAGTTTATGGCAAGGTTAGTAGCAAAGGGCTTTAAACAAAAAGAAGGTCTAGACTATTTTGATACCTATGCACTTGTTGCTATATTTTCTACTATTAAAACCTTGATTGCATTAGCATCAATTTATCATCTTTCTTAATGGAAAGTTAGATGAATAGATCTATATGAAACAACCAGAAGAGTTCATTATGTCTAGACAAGAGCATAAAGTATGTAAATTGGTTAATCATTATATAGACTTAAATAGGCTCCTAAACAATAGCACGAAAATTTTGATCAAGTGATAACAAATTTAAAATTCATGAATATGACAAATGTGTGTATACTAAGTTTAACAATAATAAAGGTGTTATTATTTATCTTTATGTGGATGACATGTTGATCTTTGAAATCGATATGATTAGTGTAAATGACACTAAATCATTATTGTCATCTGACTTCGATATAAAAGATTTGGGTCAAGCAGACATGATCTTGGGCATATAGATCTTGAGGGTTCTATTCTTTCACAATCTCTTTATATTGAAAAAAGTATTAAGAAAGTTTGATCATTTTGATTGTAAGATATTTACAACACCATTTAATTCTAGTATTAAACTATATCTTAATGCGGGAATAACAGTTAACTAACTAGAATATGCCAAAGTTATCAGTTCCCTGATGCATGCAATGATATTGACTAGACCTGATATTGCATTTGTAGTTAGAAATTAAGTAGGTATACAAAGAATCCTAGTCAATTGCATTGGAATGCAATTTATCGAGTATTAAGGTACTTAAGACATACTATGGATTATGATATACATTATCCTGAATATTCTCATATTCTAAAAGGATATGCAGATACTAGTTGGATATCTAATTCAGAAGATCATGCATTTACAAGTAGATGGATATTCACAAATGATGAAGGAGTCATATCTTGGATTCCAAAAGCAAACTTGTATTGCTAATTCCATAATGACGGCCGAATTTATAGCTCTTGCTTTGTATGCTAAGGAAGTAGAATGGTTGAGGAACTTGTTAATGGAAGTTCCTTTGTGGTCAAAACCAATGCCTCTAATAGCTATACATTGTGATAATGAGGCTACACTATCAAGGGCATATAACAATATTTACAATGGAAAGTCAAGGCATATTGGATTGAGATATAGTTCAGTTAGACAATTGATATCCAAATGTATCATAATTATAGACTATGTGAAGTTAAGTATTAATTTGGTTGATCATTTGACAAAAGGTCTTGCAAGAGATTTAGTTTTGAGAATGTCATAGGAGATGAAATTAAAACCAACTTACTGATCATCAATAGTAGAAACTCAACTCAATTTTGGATGATTTCCAAATCTTGGATTCAATAAGCAAAATATACTATATGAATGGTTGAAGCACCAAATTTGTCCTAAGGGAAGTGTTTGGTTCACGTAATGGAATAGTTAGGAAAAGCTTCTATGCTTTGAATGGAGTTATAAAAGGCAATCATTTAGAATACTTAATTACGTGGGTATTCTTTATAACACCCACCTATGTGAATATAGGAGATGGTGTCGTCTTTAGTGTGGTCTAGCTAAGTACATAAATATTCATGAAAAATTAGGCTTGCAAGACACAAGGTCTATCCACGTGTTGCCAATATGAATACCAAGGATAAGAAAAGTCTATGTGTGAGATCGCTCCGGTTAATCAAATAAGGTCGTTGGTTCAAAGTTGGTCTACTAGTCACCTTGGTTAGCATTTGAGAGGTCTTCACTATGTAAAGGTTCAAATCCATTGGATATATTTATTTATGCATAAGGTTTGTCATTTAATAATTGAACGTTTTCAAATTCATTTTTTATGGAAATGGTAAAGGATTGTTAATAATTTCCATAAAATGGAAAAGAATGGAAGGAACAAAGAAGCAAAACAATTATGTCAGTTCAGTTGTGTCCCTTTATGTATTAGTGTCTTTTGATATTTGAATAAAAGATTATAATTCAAAAAACATGTTACAATGATTCAAACACTATAAAACACCAATTGCACAAATAATCCAAGATCTTTATAACAAAAAATCTTTCCTTTCAAAATTACTTACTTTCAAAGTGTTGTTTGTTGAGTGTACGCACCTTGGAGTATATTCATTCTCTAATTTATTGAGAGATTTACGGAAGTTCCTCAACGACGATAATTCCCTAACAAGAGTCAGAATTGAAAAAATAAAATCCTACAACAATCGACAACAATAACAATAATTTCCTGACAGAAGCATAATCGATCCAGTTTTCCCACCAACACAAAATATATTATCAAAACTAGATGGGTCAAATCAATGGATTAAATGAGTTAAGGAGATCCAATGTGCCAAAGCTCAACCCAATTAGCTAAGTGAACCAAATAGAGGTATTAAGTTAGTTGACCAATCATGTTGGACAAGCTAACCAAGTCAAGCTAAGTGGGACAACGAGGCAAACAAATCAATCAACAACCAAATTAATGAAAACTTTTCCTCATATATTGCCTATAATATTTCTACTAGTGAAATATTAGAATAATTAGTTTGTGTCTATTATATTCCATCATTTAAACTAAGAAATACTTGATATTATTATTATTATTCTATTTCTCATCTATTTTATTTCTTAACAATAATTATACTTTTTATTTTTAATTTCATTTGGTGAACCAAATGCACAATATATATATATATCACTAGAACCAGGCCTTCGGTGTGCAACCTCTAGCCTCAAAGAGCATTGAACCACCAAACAAAGGTAGAAATTCAAGTCTTGTGGTGTCCTGATGTGGAAGACAGGTCAGTTCAACCGCTCCCAACACTATTTTCTGAATTGAAGATGAACTTAGAACAAACCAAGATATATCAATGTTCTTTTGGATTCATTATAGAATAATAAGCCCATATTCATACTAGTTTATGAATAGATTTGAGATAAATACTCTACATTATTTTTTGATTTTTTTTTCTATTTCTCTCACGAACTTTTGCCCTTATCTTTGCAAGGAGCTTTTCCATTGTGAGAAGTTTCAGACTGATCATTGACTAGATGTCTTGATTTTTTTCACTGAATTTTATGTTATACTTGTTAGAGTAAGAGAAACTACTTGTGCCATTTTCTTTGTTATTTCCACAGTCTAGTGATTGCCATCTAGGTTTGTTCGATAA